>NC_090611.1:3601223-3668103 GCF_004359215.1 Bremia lactucae
GGTAATCCGCCGCGTTCCCCACAGCCGCACACGGTTCCAGACTTTCCTGCGGTTCAGTGGCTAGGCTTGGATCCAGCTCACTACCCCCAAGACCTTGGCTGTCCGAGGACCCAGAGCGACATTTAGATGTCGGCGCCGTGGCGAGCCCAGCTCTCCCCCGGCCCCGACGGTCCTCCTCCCCTTCAAGCCTTGGCGTGAGGGCAATACCCGTGTCCTTGCCGTTGCCATCGTCGTAAGTTGAGTTTGCCATCCTACACATACAAACCAGTATGTTAGTATGATCCGTTGAAGGCTTTCCTCTTTTCTTGTCTTTTTCGATTAAGTGCGATTCAATCTGCTATCTGCGCGTTAAATTGAAAAATGAGGTCTGACAAGACCCGCTCTCAACCAGACCTTCGTAAACCTTCGGGTAACCCTTAAACCTCTCATATTTCATACCTTTATATTTTTGAAACTGCTTGAAACAAATATTCCAAATGTTCGAAAATTGGCATTGCAGAACTAATATTTTGGGTGGTTCACAAAATCTTGGTGTGTCCACAATAATTTTGGTCGTTTATGTATTCTATATCATTCAACTCATCTTTTCGAGCTCTAATTTAATAAAACCATTATTTTACCATGAGGCTGGGAAGTCTTTCTATACTTAGGGTTTTCAGAGTTAAATTTTACATATAGTCGGGCTTACTCAACGCTTCCTCACGTGCACGGGTAAGCCAGATAACGTCGTCTTAAGCCCGTACAAGTAACGCCGATCAATTTCCGTGATCCGATTTCGTGAGACAAAGTCCGACTTCGATCAGTTTGTTATTTTAACCGGTTCAGAGCTCGTGAGATTTAATCCTAGGCACGTCACGAATGATAACATTTCTCTAATTAAGGGGAAATCCATAAAATTATCGACACTATTGAGATTTTCAGATTGGACGATTCGGCTCGCTAAGATTCTCACTTTGACTGTTGACGGCGACCGCTGCAGTGAAAGGATTTGTAATTCTTATTATAGCAGAGGTTGCTAGCTCTCTAGTCAACGCTGCGTGTTATGCAGAATTAACTGACGCAGTGAGGACGCTTATCAATAATTGTACATTACCAAATTCGTTAGTTATCGTGTCTGTAGCACCGAAATCAAAGGATTCTGCCATTATTCTCTTGTGTTATCCGTCTTACCTCTCTGCGTTTTTATCCATCCGAGCTGATCTCTACAGCCGAAGCAGGCCAAAGCTTTTAAAATACAGGCTCTTAGTCGTCAGCTCTACTTTACGTTACCACACCTCTCAAGCACGTTCGTAACTAGCGTGAAACGACTACCCTACGCTAGAATTTTACAATTATTAACATCCTTCCTCTGCCATAAGCTACCGTCACACCCGACACGCCTTAAAACATGTTATTTAGCGAGCTTGGTTGCGGTAAGTACCTTGGCCAGCAAATCAGCTAGCATCTGCTTCGACCGCACATAATGTCGCAGCACAATTCCACGACGGGCAAAACTGCACTCAAACGTCAATATGTTTCGCCTTGATCGACCGCCTCGCCGTTAAGCTGCCGAATTGCTGCACACCTAAAGCTCTCGGGCGACCTCCGACACAATTCGGCTTCCACCAACGATGGGGATACGCCACCCTGTTCTGGCTTTCCAGCTAATCGCCATATCGTTGGAATGTATAATATCTCTATCAGAGACCTCCTGTCATTATTGTCAGCGGCGAATCGGCATCGCTGAACTTTCAAGCACAATCGATAATTTTTCATTTCGCTTGGTCTCATAAATAATTTATTGAACTCGTGCCGTTTAGGTAGCGCGTCATTCGCTTTGCAAGCTTCTAATCGTGTAGCAGTGGCTGATAGGTCTGTCCCGTCGTCTTCTGAACTGCAAGCATAATATCGGGTCACTGATACCATCATAAATGGAAGAGGGTTCTAATGATACACGCATACGGTGCAAGTGTCACCCCTAAAGCGATTATATTGCTAAATTAGAGCAGGATGCATATGTCAGCCTATATATGTACTATCCTTGTCGCCTTCAGTATTGATGCTACGCTCTGCAGTAAATGCTCCGGATCGATATATTAACGTCGCACAGTGGCTTCCATGCTCTTTCAGCCTTTAAGATGTTTTGTGCTCACAAGCGCGACCTTTACACGCAAAAATACCGTAATCGAGAGTAGTCATGTCTAATTGACTCATCAGCAATGATCCTTTCGGGACGCGTCCAAATTGAAAGAAAAGTCAGGAGATCACGCACCCTCTTTGCTGATGCAAATTTCCCATTGTCGCTGATGAGGATGTCAGCATAAAACAGTAATGTAATGAGCTATTTCCGTAACATGTTACTAAATTTTACGTACATGTTACTTTAGTAGGATGCTTACTCGAATTCGCGGGTGTAGCACGTCGCATGCTTCTGTGTTATCAATAAAAGCCAGACCTATTAATAGCCAGTAAGATATTGACAAGTAGATGTAAGACTTCCATGACGTCGGGAAGTGTCAGGCCTGGGACATGGACTCGTGGCCACGTACCTGTCATTCTCTACCACGGCCAACGTATCGGCCGTTGGGGCTGGTAATCCGCCGCGTTCCCCACAGCCGCACACGGTTCCAGACTTTCCTGCGGTTCAGTGGCTAGGCTTGGATCCAGCTCACTACCCCCAAGACCTTGGCTGTCCGAGGACCCAGAGCGACATTTAGATGTCGGCGCCGTGGCGAGCCCAGCTCTCCCCCGGCCCCGACGGTCCTCCTCCCCTTCAAGCCTTGGCGTGAGGGCAATACCCGTGTCCTTGCCGTTGCCATCGTCGTAAGTTGAGTTTGCCATCCTACACATACAAACCAGTATGTTAGTATGGTCCACTTAAGGCTCTCCTCTTTTCTTCTCTTTTTCGATTAAGTGCGATTCAATCTGCTATCTGCGCGTTAAATTGAAAAATGAGGTCCCAGAAGACCCGCTCTCGTCCAGACCTTCGTTTACCTTCGGGTAACCCGCAGACCTCTTATATTTTGTACCTTTATATTTTTGAAACTTTCTGAAAAAAATATTCCAAACGTTTGATAATTGGCATCGCAGAACTAATATTTGGGGTGGTTCACAAAATCTTGGTGTGTCCACACTATTTTGGTCATTTATGTATTCTATATCATTCAACTCATCTTTTCGAGCTCTAACTCAATAAAATCATTATTTTACCATGAGGTCGGAAAGTCTTACTATACTTAGTATTTTCAGAGTTAAATTTTACATATATTTCGGGCTTACTTAACGCTTCCTCACGTGCACGGGTAAGCCAGATAACGTCGTCTTCAGCCCGTACAAGTAACGCCGATCATTTTCAATGATCAGAGTTCGTGAGACAAAGTCCGACTTCGATCAGTTTGTTATTTCAACCGGTTCAGAACCCGTGAGATTTAATCTAAGGTACGCCACGAATGATAACGTTTCTCTTATTAAGGGGAATTTCATAAAATTATCGACACTATTGCGATTTTCAGATTGGACGATTCGGCTCGCTAAAATTCCCAGTTTTAAACTGTTGACGGCGACCGCTGCGGTGAAAGGATTTGTAGTTCTTATTATAGCAGAGGTTGCTAGCTCTCTAGTCAACGCTGCGAGTTATCAGAATTAACCGACGCAGTGAGGACGCTTATCAATAATTGTACATTACAAAATCCGTTCGTAATCGTGTCTGTAGCACTGAAATCAAAGGATTCTGCCATTATTCTCTTGTGTTATTCGTCTTACCTCTCTTCGTTTTTTATCCATCCGAGCTGATTTCTACGGCTTTGCTACGTGAGCACGGGATCTCGAATGCCAACTCCACGCTTACGCCTATTGGTGCTGACTGCTTCGAGGTGCACATAAGCGACAGCGCGTTGCTCGAGGTTAAGGGCAAGAATGGATTACAAACAATAAAAGATTTTCGGTCGCTGGTTGGTCCCTGCTTTAGGCTGTTGCGCGATGCCACAATACGTCACGAGGCCAATGGCGTAAAAAATATTCAATACGTGAATCATCGCAGCGGATGTGCCTTGCTTCATGTGACCCGACATTATGCTTGCTATTCATAAGGCGACGGGACAGACCCATCAGCCGCCGCTTCACGATTAGAAGCTTGCAAAGCGAATGACGCGCTACCTAAACGGCACGAGTTCAATAATTTAATTATGAGACCAAGCGAAATGAAAAAAAAAAATTGTCGATTGAGCTCGAAAGTTCAGCGACGCCGATTCGCCGCTGACAAAAATGACAGGTAGTCTCTGATAGAGATATTATACATTCCAACGATATGGCGATCAGCTGGAAAGCCAAGAATAGGGTGGCGTATCCCCGTCGTTGGTGGAAGTCGAGTTGTATCGGAGGTCGCCCGAGAGCTTTAGGCGTGCAGCAATTTGGCAGCTTAAAGGCGAGGCGGTCTATCAAGGCGAAACATATTGACGTTTGAGTGCAGTTTTGCCCGTCGTGGAATTGTGCTGGGGCATTATGTGCGGTCGAAGCAGATGCTAGCTGATTTGCTGGCCAAAAGCACTTACCGCAACCAAGCTCGCTAAATAACATATTTTAAGGCGTGTCGGGTGTGACGGTAGCTTATAGCAGAGGAAGGTGTTAATAATTGTAATATTCTAGCGTTGGGTAGTCGTTTCGCGCTAGTTACGAACATGCTTGAGAGGTGTGGTAAGGTAAAGAAGCAGTTTACGACTTAGAGCCTGTATTTTTGAAAGCTTTCGCCTGCTTCGAGCAACTATTGACTTCCATTGGTCCAGCACATTCCCACCAGCTTCGTTAAGCACCATACGCATTCTTAGAAGCTTGCTCACTTGGCCATGGTTCTTAATTGACAAGCTGAAAAGACTTCCAAAGATCAGTCAACTGCAGTCGCACCGATACCAATGACAAGAAGCCCATCCACGTAGACGCCAACCACAACAATGTCCTTTTCATCACTCTTTCAGTCGACAAATATCAAGCCACGTACTGCGTGAGGCACATCGCACAAATTTGCATGCAGAAGCTGACTTCAAAATTGACCATCCTGCTTGAGGCCGTACAAGCTCCTGCATAATTCTAACGATATCTTCTTCTTGCTTGACACGCCTAAGTTTACCCAAAGTCTCTTCATCAATGTTCATTCGTTGTTGAAGAGTTCATCGAAAGTGTTGCGCTTTATGCATATGCGTGTATAGGGGAAATAGAGCATGGGATCGTATGATAAGAATAATATGGAGAAATAGTGTGTGGAAAAAAATGCTATGTGGCTCAGTCGGGTAAGGCATGGCAGTGCCATCCCACAGGTCACCGGTTCGATACCCGGGAACGACAAAAATTAAAACCTTCGGGAACTAGTGTTTGGGGTTCATTAGCACCGACTGCCAGACAGTGATGTCCCCCGTTTTATAATGGTCCACATATGTGGGAAAGGGGTTGCACCGAACGATAGGAAAGAGTCAACGGTAGGATAGAGTTAACGGTAAGATCGAGATAAACTCAAAATATAACTAACTTTCCGGTTTGCAATCCCGACCAATAACCTGTCTTCAAGCTTCATAGGACGACGTAATTTAACACTCGTGGTAATATTACATATATGTGAGTCTTCTTATGCGCTTTCACATAAGCGCTAAGTATACCTTTTTGGTTTGCATTGCGTTACTACTGAAACCTCGCTTGACCAAATGCCGTACCTTGTTTTCTTCCAGCGCTTCTATCTCCTCATGCATCGCTATCTACCATCCTTCGCGCTTGCTGCACATCGCTTCTCCATATTTTTGGGTTGCGATCGTAGGACGCTATATTCAGGTTCTTGCTCCTTATTAGCAGCGGAAGACTGCATCTGTTTCGCTGTACCTCGACACCTGTGTGCAGCACGTACCCATAACTTCGGATTCGTCATTTTGCTTCGACTATTCGAAATTGAATCCAAGACTGCTCCACCGGAGCCTGCCGAACACCTAGCATCTGCTTGATCCTCGAGCTCAAGAGATCACTGCAGCTGACTGTTTGATAACACTCAAAGTTTCGATTTCCTTCACGTGCTGCGTAATCACGACCTTATTCATCTTTTGAAGAATTACCCTGCAGCCCTTGATTCGTCGCTGCGTCCGACTATAATGTCGACTTGACAGTCCTTCGTAAGCAAGTTTTTTGCGGGTCGTGGTAAACAGAACACGCAGATCCTAAAAAACATAATATCACGGAAAACAGGAGCTCTTTCGTATGCAATTCCATCGGTGACGTTCGCTTTTTATTTGAGCTTGTCGGGGTGCGATTGAGGTGAATGGATGAAGCACACTCAACCGCATCATCACAGAACGACAAGGATACTCGACTTGCAAGTGTCATCGAGCGAGCCAAATTAAGCACCGTCCGGCGCATTTGGTCAGCTTTTCATTCGATAAATGCTTTCTCGCTTCACTGACTTGTATTAGGACACATGTAGACTTGCAAAACAGGTCGACATTATCAAAGACGCATCCGCTGCTCGTCCTTAACCCATGTACTCGAGAGTTGAAATGACGCTCGAAAAAAAATACCAGAAATGCTCGAACTTCTTTGCCGCATGAATCTTGGTCATGGCGAGAAAGAAGCCACAGTAAATTGTCGTGTGATCCACGATATTATGCAAGTAGGTGCCTCCAAATGCTTTGCGTACACGACGTGCAGATAAAGGGCTTTGAATTGCTAAGAGTTCTTAGAAACCTAAGGTTTATTACTAACGAAGACTAAGTGTCGGAATCAAGTAAAAATGTAATGATATGGTCACGTGAGAACGTATTGCTATATATTGAAAACGACTTAATTTACTGATCTATCTATCTATTGCGACTAACTGCTCACGGCCCATTCGCGCGTCTAGGACGATTGGCGGTGTCGATTCAAGATTTTTTTTTTAATTAACCAAAAAAATGGAACTGTCATATTACCACTATAAAATTTCAAGACGCCGTGATCGATATTCCATCTCATCGTCTGCGCAAAGTGCACAATTTTTTGGCATACACGAGGCAGCCAGCGCGAGCGCTTAGTACTTCGCCTTCATAATTGTTGAAAGTTCAGGCGATGCGTAGCCAACCATGATGTCGAGTACCTACTGCTCGGCCTGTCCAACTGCATCACTGATCGCGACGATGCAGATGGAATGTTTCGGCCACGAGCGCTTGATGTTCTACTTTGCCTTTAGTAGCTTTATCGCTTAGCCGCAGTGATGTTTGTCTTGAAAGTGTCAAGCAAGCGCTGTATCACGTACTGCAAGTCGGTAGCACAGACCATCATGTGCCGAGTTCCTTGTTGAAGTATCGCACCATAGCGCCGGTCTAGCACTATCCTAGTAGCTTTTCTGAGGCTGATTGTCGGCGGCGCCATGTCCTTGTCACCTTCTTCTCTGAACGTGGCTCATAGTGTATTCGTCAGTGATGTTGGTACGGTCAGACAGGAAGTCTGTAGCATTGCGATAAAATTTCTGTCATTATCCTCTTGATTATCGATCTTAATTCTCTTCATTCTTTGTCTATCCGATCTAATTTGTACAGCCGAAGCTGACCGACGCTTTCAACCCTACAGGCTCTAAGTTGCTACCTACCTTACCACGCCTCTTCAAGCATGTTCGTAACTAGCGTGAGACGACTATCCACACTAGAATAATGCAATTACTACATGTTAAAGACTGTTTACCTGACAATTTTTGTAACGGGCTAAAGTTGCCCTAATGTTACACAGTCCCCGTTAAGTACACTTTGTGTACCTAAGGGGATGGCCAAATACTTAAATAAAGTAGTCAGACTCATCACTTGGGTGTGGTTCACATTGTAACCCACTCTTGTATACCGGATGCACACAGGTGCATTCACATTAGGAGTAGTGACGCCTAGCGTCGTCCGTTACGCGAGATATCTAGAAAGATACGCTCGCAATACATATAAGTGTTATCTACAGAGATGACATTTTATGATTGGTTGAAATAAGTATATATATTCAATACGATTAAATATAAATCAGTCTGAAACTACTTTTACTTGGTCAGTGCGAACGAGGAGTCGGATCACCGCTCCCGTGACGACACGTATACCAGAGTTCTTGGTACGTAGGGTGAGATCGCTAAGGCGACCATCCAACTACCTCACTTCACGCGAGAGTAGACGTCAAATCGTTTCCTCGCTGTGCTAGAGTGTAAGCTTAAGTAGAGCGTGGCCGCATTAAGACGTGCCTACCTACACTTGGTAGTTATTGAAATCCTTCCCACGACCCGCATCTCTGCCTGTGTACGTGGAGATGAGCCTCAATATCGATTGAGCTCATTTCCCCCACCTCTCCGAACATCATTGGGAGGTGGCAGAGCACTTAATGCAGTGACTTGGTGAACGAGCCCTGGCCAGGCTCTTGTGCAATCCTCCTAAGCAACATTTTGCTCGGTTGAAGCAGTTTGAGGCATTCGTGCTTCCGACTCCGGAGCAACTTAAGGTGCCCACTTTATGAACGGACTACGATTAGGCCCATCGCGACAGGCCTTTATCAAAAAGGTGCCGTCGACGATGGAAGAGACAATCCAAATTGCCTTAGTTGAAGAGCTATCCTTCGGCAGTGCGTCGGCGACTGCTTGGTATAAGCCTTCGGCCGAGAGGTCAGATGCCACTCCCATGGAGTTGGGCAATGCAGACGTTGTCTGCTTCAAATGCGGCAAGCGCGATCATATGATGGCTCGCTGCTATGCAAGAGTCCCTGCTGGGGCGAAAACGCCCAGCAAGAGGACTCCCAATCCGATGGGCAATAGCAAGAACCAGCGTGCGAAACACATGAGTCCTGCATCGACCACTGAGGGGTCAGGAAATGCGGGAGCGCAGTAGGGCCGGGATGCCCTACTGACGCGGACTCTGAAGCTTCCGCGAGTTCAGAGTTGTCGAACAAATGGGTAGCGTAGTATCTGAGGTACCGAAATTTTGGACCCCAACCCTGCTGGTCTATAGCGCTCAAGTACGAGGCTATGACCAGGTGATGACACTCCTAGTGGATTTGGGTGCATCACAGAATTTTGTAAAACTCGCGGCTCTAAGAAAGAGATTGGCGATGTTTAAGTCGCTTTGCCAGGATGGCAAGCGAGAAGTGGCGACCGTTCGTTTAGCGAACGGCGCGCTCATTAAGTCTAAGGGAGTTTAGGTAGAACTTGCCTTCAGCTTTAGTGACTTCTCTTGTAAATAGAAGTTCATAGTGCTATGTATGGAGAGTCCTTATGACCTCATCCTAGGCATGCCATGGTCGGCAAAAGAACCAATAATGGATAGAACGGCGTACACGCACAGTTGCAAACTCTAAGCAGGACACCGGAAAATATGTGCTCCTGCGAGAGGCGTCGATACAATAGATGTCGTGTCGAACACAGTTGAGGTGCATTGACGGGATGTCAAACGTCACCAATTCCTACCCAGCTCGTGGAGACTGAGGTAGTGAAAAGGGCAATGCTAAGTAGTCATGTGTCCCATAGTTCTGCACAGAGCCGATATCCTGTGGCAGTAGACAGCGAGCTGACAGGAAGTCAAGCGTCGCATGAACCGGCACAGTGCCTAGAGCCTGGTGCGGTTCAAAGGGGTGCGCTAGCCAGGAGTGCAACGGCACCCGCTTTCCAGTCAAAGCTTGTGGTGACTCGAAGAACGAGTACCTGACAGATTAGGACGATCAAAGGCACGTCTAAACGATTGACCTTTGGATCAGCTCCTATTAAAGAGGACAGGCCTTCGAATGAGGTGTTCGAGGCCGTCAAAGACAAAATTGCGGAGGCATCCTCAGTTGAGGTGCTCCAGCAAGTTTTTAAATCTGCTAAAGAGATAGTAAATCTCCCAGAGATGTCGTGGGATCTATTCCTTGCCGAATTAAAGGAAGAAAAGACTCACGAAATAGTCGCACCAGTTCCGGGAGAGAACTTGGTGGACTGTTGCTCGTCGTCCACAATGGACGAGATTGTCCTAGAAACTGAAAAAGAAGTAAGGTTCACTGCTCAAGGTTAGGATGCCTTTAGAGACAATCCTTTCTTTTAGGTTCTGCGGAAAAATCGCGATGTGTTCCTAGAAGAAGTGCCGAGCCGCCTACCAGCAGATAGGGGCATCGGGCACGACATTGATCTTGTACCTGGCACCAAGTATTGTGTGACCAGGCAATGGCCGTTGCCGAAAGAACAAGTCGATTATATCGATGAGTTCTTCGACAAACGAGCCAAGGCGGGACATGTGCGTGAGAGCAAATCGCCTCACTGCAGCCCGACCTTTTGTGTGCGTAAAGCCACAGGTGGATGGCGCGTGGTTCATGCTTATAATAAGCTGAACACGGCGACCATACCGGCGCAAACGCCAATCCCGCGGAAAGATGTCTTGTTGAACTCCATGGGAAAGTCAACTATCTTTTCCGCGTTGGATTTGAAGAATGGCTACTATCAGGTACTCATGAGAGAGTCCGATGTAGCCAAAATAGCTGTAAGCACCATAAGTGGTATGCTTTGGGAGTGGCTTGTGATGGCCCAAGGGTTGAAAAATGCACCAGCGACATTCAACCGGGTGGTGGCTCACGTGATGCGTCAGCACCGTGCCTACGCGTCCCAACACATTGACGATGTATTTGTGCATAGTAGGGCCGAGGACGGGCTGAGCGCAATAAAGTCGCACAAGCGTCATTTAGACGCTGTGTTGCAGACTTTGCGTGCAAAAGTGCGTCTTAGGGGTCCCTGAGATGTCTGCATTGGGCTGCATCGTAGGTACACATGGTGTACGAGCAGACCCAGACAAGGTAAAATCAGAAAAGGAATGGCCAATCCCACGGCATGTGAAGGATTTGCGCCAATTCCTAGGGCTCGCCAAATAGTTGCATAAATATAGCAAGAATTATGCTGAGCAAACTAAACCATTTTCTGACTTCCATAAAAAGGACGCATAATGGGTTTGGTTTAAAGAATAAGATCATGCGTTCACACCACTGACGCAATCTTTTGTAGAGGCACCGGTCTTGGCATTGACAGACGCGAATAAGCCCTTTAGCGTCGTCTGCGATGCAATAATTTTGCAATCGGCAGCGCGCTCATGCAGAAGGATGATGACGGCGTTGACCGCGTCATCTCTTATCAGTTTCGACTTTTAAAAGCCGCGGAACTGAATTACGCCGTGCATGACAAAGAGCTACTTTTAATAAAGTATGCTCTTGTCAAGTTTCGTGTGCACCTACTGGGCGCCGAATTATTTGTGCTTTATACGGATCACGCATCACTGCGGACCGCAATAAACTCACCGCACCTTTCGCCTAGAATGGCAAGATGGCTTTAATTCTTCTCTAAATTTAATTTAAAGTTGAATACAAGCCGTGTAAGTCGAATGTCTTGGCTGACGCTTTATCGCGCAGACCAGACTTCGAGGCAAGACACCAGGAAAGTGTGTCTAGTGCGAAAGCACAATTTCAGCCGTCGACGTTGGCAGCCATGAAGGCATACCACGTGACGAGCTCATTGGCCTCTGAAATAAAAGAGAGCTACAGTCAGGACGACCACTGTCGCCTGCTGTTGGATCACTTCGGTGGACGAAAGATTTTTGTCTTCCGTCACACCTGAAAGCTAAGCTAAATCGCTTTAGCTACAGCGATGGCCTTTATGGCATCAGCTGTCACCTTGGGATCCCTTGAGAATCTTTGTGTCTCGTGACACAGATCTCAAGCTGATGATCCTTCACGAGCTCCATGATGCGCCATCTAGTGGGCATCTGGGCCGTGAAAAGACATTCTTACGAGTGTCAGAGGAATTTTGGTGGCCACACCTAGATAGATGGGTGGCCAACTATATTCGCTCTTGCGAACAGTGTCAGCGTATTAAGCCTGCACCGACTAGCAGTGCGCCACTGAAGCCGCTACCGATTCCAACGAATTGTTAAAACCAGTAAGACTGGACTTCATGTTTGGCATGCCGCCCGATCATAAGGGTCGGACGGGACTCGTTGTCTTTGTAGACAGACTGAGCAAAATGGTGCATTTAGCACCATGGAAAACATCGATCACAGGCAAGGAGGCAGCTCTCTTGTTACTGGATCATGTCTAACGACTACGCGGGAAGCCCGAGTCCATAGTATCGGACTGGGATCCACGTTTTACGTCCGGGTTTTGGCGACATGTGTTCGAGCTGCTAGGTAGCAAGCTCCACATGGCGACCGCAGATCATCCCCAGACCGATGGCCAAACAGAACGTGCCACTCGGGTCGTGGCGGATGTCTTACGCACTATAGCAACTTCCAAAGAGTGGATCAAGCAATTGCCAAGTGTGGAGTTCGCAACAAATAACAGTGTCCACGCCAGTACGACTAAGACACCGTTTTATATTAACGGACTGCGCCATCCTCGGACGCCAGTCTCGATTGCGCGCCGCCCGATTTTTAGTGGGGGAAGGCCCCTCACTATGCTCGGTGCGAAAGAGGGGCATAGTTTCGTTAGTATGACGATGACCCGCGAGGGTATCAAATCAACAACAGAAACTTGCCCCAGTGACCCTGCCATTTTAGCAGTGGTCAATAACATACGCCATATGACCGACCTCTCGGCGGTATCATATGCGAGTTTGATGCTAAAAGCGTGAGCGAGGCTTAACGCTTTGTGGATGATCGATTAGTCATCACACGAAAAGTCTGTGACGCGATGGCAAGCGCACAGGACAAGCATAAATAATGTATGGAGCGAAATGGTCGCAAAAATAATGAACGCTTTAGAGTGGGACAAAGTACTACTAAGTACTGGTACCCTACCTAAGAATGCATATTCTGTACTCCCTGGAAGTACTACGTAGTTGTTGCCGCGTCTCATTGGGCCCTTTACGGTTGTTGAAGAGGTTGGAGACAAAAATATAGGCTCACCCTTCCCCCGTACATGAAGACGCACCCCGTATTTTACGTAGGTCATCTAAAACGGTATGTAGACTTAAATGAGGTCACGTACCCATCCCTCTAAGGAGACCGATGGTGACGCCGACTGTGAGTCGAGCGTCGTTCGGTTGAGGGGGACGGTGAAGGCGAAAAGCTGTTGGACTGAGGCTCCCACCACGAACAGGACTCGGAGAGCGAGGGACATCACGCGAGTAACGCGGATCCCTCAGCATTATCCGCTCAAAAAGGTCCAAGCGAGTCTTCAGGCGTTCATAACCCTGACGAGACTTCGCTCGGACATAGCAAAGATCCGAGGTCAGTCGCGAGACTTGAGCCTTAATATGCGCCATGCAGCTAAAACATCCGCGGCACCACGTTCTGGGAACGGATTTGGGGTCCGAAAAGAGATTCGTCCACAGGACGAGACGTGTAGGAGCCACGATCCTATCTATTCCCCATCCTCCGATGGAGTGTGACTTTCAAAGTCCACTATCACCTTCGTTAATGAAGGCGCTACGAGTCTGTGACTCACGCTTAGTTTTCATCAGAGAAAGAAATGCAAAACACAACCGAATGGTTAGCTGTTTGAATTCCAACCTCAAAAAGGAAATAAAGCGAATGTTGTTACTCGGTGTCGACAGTCTGGTGCGGGGGGGGGGTAATGGGGCGCATTTCGGTTGGTGAACCGTTGCTGTGGTACACTTTTACTTTATGATTAAAATAGCCTTTTGTTCGATTGATAATAGTTAACCACTAAAACTTCATTTATTATGGGTAACAAATGTGGCAGCCACCAGATTTAAATCTGGCGGCCGATATTTTTATTTAGCTAGGGTAACGTTTTTAGATTTAAATAATGGAATAAAGTTCCTCTTTTGATCTTGAAGCGTCTAATGATGCCCAACATACACGATACCTAGTAAGTTGTATAGTGAATCATCCAATAGATGAACAAACACATGTAGCTGCGTTTATTGGAGGTCTTACAGACGGGCCTGTCAAGAATCACCTGATCCAGCTTGAACTAGAGACGCTAGACCAAGCGATCTCTGTAGCGGAACATGAGGTTTTCAGCTTTAAACAGGCTTTCGTCCACTCTGGAGCTTATCGTTCTCCGAGACAACAAGAAAATGGATGTTCGGAACCTATGGACCTCGCGCATGTTGAGAGCGAGAATCCTCGCTCTTCAAGTTGCAAATGATCGTTGGAAAAACGGGTTACGACGACTATGAGTGTAATCAGTGCCTAAAAACACTGCGTGAAACGAGCGACCTCCCGCTAGGAGCTGCGGTGAACGCGGACTCGACGCTGTTGCGAAACCGCAACGACGAGGCGGATGGTAAGAAAAAAACGGTCGGACGTAGTACGGGCGCAACGCCCTACTGATCCAGCTACCTCAAAAAAAATTGCAAATCTCTTAACGAAAGTTGCTCCAGACACACAGTCATTGTGTGTAACTGCTTCGAGTGATGAGGTTAACCTCATCACCTTGAAAATAATGGTGGCAAAAAAATTGCCACTAAAGTCCCTAGTCGATCGGGATTGGCAGTCGTTTTTTAAATTAAATGACTTGTGGGGCGTCGAACAATCTAAATACGCCAACTGCTAGAAGATCGCAGACTCAAATTTATTGAGCGCGATATTCCTCTAACAAGGATGACAGTGCGTCTAGCAACAGGCATATCTGAAACAGCAAAAATGATGTCACCGTACTTGATTTGGATGACAATTTGATGTCATCCTTGAATCACCATGGCTCAGAAAGTACGAGTCATGCATAATTTGGCAGCATCAGGCCGTGACGATGCCTATCTCTCGTTCAACAGGGGTCATCTGATGAACCTGGAGCATCCACAAGCTTGTGGATATCCTACGAGTGAGTGGGATGGCCTCACTTGTGGTTCGGTCGTTTGCACGACTGCACAAGACCTCATTGTGAATACCGATTACACTGTGGAGCTAGATCCCGACGGCTTTGCAGAAGCACAGGCAGCGTCGAAGATCGACCACCCGAATAATTTGACTGGTACGAAAGATAGATGCTTGCTTGGAAAGCAACATCAAAAATATTGAAACGCCTGTCTGCAAGAGACAGTGCGAAAGTTTTAGATTGACTGAAGAATCGATCGTAGAGGATCTCGCTGTGGTTGCGCACCACAGCTAGAGAGAGTTGGGGAGTATACTCCCCAAATAAAACTTGAGGGAAGAACTACCCAAGATTCTTTGGGGATAAGTCCCCAAAAACCTGTGACCAATGGTTCGCAGGCACCTTTTGAATAAGTTAAAATTAGGAGAACTGAAACATTTAATGTTTTATTAAACAACGGATCAAGTGTAGGCGAATATACACTTGATCTGATAGCGCCTCCGAAGTTAACTTCCCAATTAAATCAATTGCCAACGCTAGAACCGAAACAGTTCTTGCGTGATCTTCATAGTGGCAAAGTCAAGCAGATCTGCGTACTTGTCACAGATGATAACTACCTGGCCGATATTCGGTCGGCACTAGTATTTTCTGGATTCTCAGCAGCTCATCGATGGACGAAGGTGTCCCTGATGAGAAGACTCGCATGGAACGTCTTACGTTCCAATCCTGAAGTTTCTTGTAGACAAACCCTTTTTATAAGAATTTGATTCGAATTCAAGAATGTGTTTCCTGAATCCGTCCCGTGCGAGTTGCCTAAGGATAAATGCACTCGACATTAAATCGACCTGGACCAAGTTCGGAATACTGTGTCATAAAGCAGTTACCACTGCCTCGTGAACATGTATTAGCGATCGAAAAAAAAAAAAAATTCTTTGCCGATCGCTTAACAGCGGGCCATGTGAGGGAGTCAGCCTTCTCACATAGCTCCCTGACCTTCTATGGTTATAAATCAATAGGAGGGTGGCGGATTGTGTATGTGATCAATATTAATTGAACGCTGCAAGGGATCCGTCTCAATCGCCGATTCCAGGAAAGAAAGTTATCATTGACGGACTGTCAAAGAGTACCATCTTTTCGTCAATGGATCTGACGGATGGATCTCATCGTATCCTCATGCGTGTACACGATTTTTTGTTCACAGCAGTAAGCACCCCAAGCGGTATGCTTTGGGAGTGGCTTGTGATGCCCCAAGGTTTGAAAAACGCACCAGCGACATTCAACCGAGTGGTGGCTCACGTGATGCGTCAGCACCGTGCCTACGCGCCTCATTACTTTGACGATGTATTCGTGCATAGTAGGGCCGAGGACGGGCTGAGCGCAATAGAGTCGCACAAGCGTCATTTAGACGCTGTGTTGCAGACTTTAAAGGACGCCCAATTGTACGTCAACTTGCAAAAGTGCGTCATAGGGGTCCCTGAGATACCTGTACTGGGCTGCATCGTTGGTACACATGGTGTACGAGCAGACCCAGACAAGGTAAAATCAGTAAAGGAATGGCCAATCCCACGGCATGTGAAGGATTTGCGCCAATTCCTAGGGCTCGCTAATTACTTGCATAAGTATAGCAAGAATTATGCTGAGCAAACTAAACCATTTTCTGACTTCCATAAAAAGGACGCATAATGGGTTTGGTTTAAAGAATAAGATCATGCGTTCACACCACTGACGCAATCTTTTGTAGAGGCACCGGTCTTGGCATTGCCAGACGCGGATAAGCCCTTTAGCGTCGTCTGCGATGCAAGTAATTTTGCAATCGGCAGCGCGCTCATGCAGAAGGATGACGACGGCGTTGACCGCGTCATCTCTTATCAGTCCCGGCTATTAAAAGCCGCGGAACTGAATTACCCTGTGCATGACAAAGAGCTACTTTTAATAAAGTATGCTCTTGTCAAGTTTCGTGTGCACCTACTGGGCGCCGAATTATTTGTGCTTTATACGGATCACGCATCACTGCGGACCGCAATAACTTACCGTACCTCTCGCCTAGAGTGGCAAGATGGCTTACATTCTTCTCTGAATTTAATTTCAAAGTTGAGTACAAGCCGGGTAAGTTCGAATGTCTTAGCTAACGCTTTATCGCGCAGACCAGACTTCGAGGTAAGACACCAGGAAAGTGTGTCTAGTGCTAAAGCACCTTTTCAGCCGTCAACGTTAGCAGCCATGAAGGCATATCACGTGACGAGCTCATTAGCCTCTGAAATAAAAGAGAGCTACAGTCAGGACGACCATTTTCGCTTGCTGTTGGATCACTTCGGTGGACGAAAGGTAACCCTTCCGTCGCACCTAAAAGCTAAGCTAAATCGCTTTAGCTACAGCGATGGCCTGTTATGGCATCAGCTGTCACCTTGTGATGCCTTGAGATTCTATGTGCCTCATGACACAAATCTCAGGCTGATGATCCTTCACGAGCTCTATGATGCGCCATCTAATAGGCATCTGGGCCGTGAAAAGACATGCTTACGAGTGTCGGAGGAATTTTGGTGGTCAGAACCATATTGATGGGTGGCCAATAATATTCGTTCTTGCGAACAGTGTCAGCGCATGAAGCTTACACCGTCCAGCAGTGTGCCACTGAAGCCGCTGCGATTTCAACCAACTGTTGGAAGTCAGTAAGTCTGGACTCCATGATAGGCATGCCACCCGATCAGAAGGTTCGGACAGGGCTCATCGTCTTTATCGACGGACTGAGCAAAATGGTGCATTCAGCACCATGTAAAACATCAATCACAGGCAAGAAGGCAGCTCTCTTGTTCCTGGATCATGTTTACCGACTACACGGGATGCCCGAGTCCATAGTATCGGACCGGGATCCAAGTTTTACGTCTGGTTTTTGGCGACATGTGTTCGAGCTGCTAGGTGGCAAGCTCCACATGTCGACCGCAGATCATCCCCAGACCGATGGCCAAACAGAACGTGCCAATCGGGCCGTGGCGGATGTCTTACGCACTTGGCAACTCCCCTCCCACAGAATAAAGCAGCAATTTCCCTTGGTGGATTTCGCTATAAATAACAGTGTCCACGCCAGTACGGGTGAGACACCGTTTTATATTAATGGAGTGTGCTATCTCTTCGGACGCCAGTCTCGTTTGTGCGCACCTCACTGTGCTCGGTGCGAAAGAGGGGCATAGTTTCGTCAATATGACGATGACCCGCGAGTATATCATGTCAACGACAGAAACCTGCGATATTGACCCTGCCAATTTAGCAGTGGCCAATAGAACTACGTCCTATGACCGACCTCTCGACGGTGTAATAGGCGAGTTTGATGTCAAAAGCGTGAGCGAGGCTCAAAGCTCTATGGATGAGCGACTAGCTATCACGCGAAAAGTCCGTGACGCGATGGCAAGTGCACAGAACAAGTAAAAAGAATATGCGGACTAAAACGGTCACAAAAATAATAATGGCTTAAGAGTGGAGGGAAACGTACTGTTAAGTTACCCGAAAATGCAATTCCTATTACCTGGAGGTACTTCAAAGTTGTTGCCGCGTTTCATTGGGCCTTTTATGGTGGTAGAAGAGGTTGGATTCCTTAATTATAGGCTCACCCTTCCCCCATACATGAAGACGCATCCGTACTCTACGTGGGTCGTCTGAAACGGTATGTAGACCATAATGAGGTCACATACCCCCATCCGTCTAAGAAGACCGATGGTGACGCCGATTGTGAGTCGAGCGTCGTTCGGGTGAGAGAGACGGAGAAGGCGAAAAGCTATCAGCCGACCGACTCCTCTCACCACGAACAGGACTCGGAGAGCGAGAGACATCACGCGAGTAACGCGGATCCCTCAGCATTATCCTCTCAAAAAGGTCCAAGCGAGTCTTTAAGCGCTCATAACCTTGACGAGCCTTCGCTCGGACATCAACAAGATCCGAGGTCAGTCGCGAGGCTTTAACCTCGAGATCCACAATACGTCGTTCAGCAGCGTTTAACGCCTGTGACTGAACGGACGAAGGTAAGACAGCCACGAGTTGGTGGGCGCGATCGCCACTCCTATCGGGCGCCACCTGCACTGATGGATGCGGGTGGGTATCAACGCTTCCTTGTTGGAAGGTTGCTTGCCCACCGCTCCGTGAGGCAAAGATGTAAGATCCTCGTCCAATGGAAAGGGAAAAGGTTACCCGAAGAGTATCGACTCTTGGGAACCAAACGATACCCTACGTATTGATGTGCCCGGCTTGGTGGCTGCCTATGAAAAGGAGCACCAACTGAGGCCTATTCGCTAGTCTCAAATGGACTAGCAGAAGCAGCGTTGTGAGACGAAACAGGGGGTACAGTACCGCCCATGATTTCTTTCACACGCAAGCGAGCGAAATTAATTCGCTGCGACCGCTGTTTCATCGCACCGGAATGCGGATGAATGTGGCGCGTGAATTCCGCCTCGCATTGGTCGGGCGTTTCATTTGAATGCAACACGACCGGGATCGGGAAAATACGCCCAAGCGATTTTCCCTGAGCCCTCAATGATTTAAAGACGCCATAATATTGATGTGCGTCTAAAGAGTGCGCTCGAGGAGCGACGCTCTTGGCCCGCTTAAACGAGGCCATTAAGATGGAGGGAGCATCGGTGATATGCCACCCGTCACATAGCCACGTTCTAAACGACTGGCTTGTGACACCGACTGAGCACGTTCACGTCTCGTCGGCGGAGCTTTAGGCTCCAAATCCTCTATGTCAGAACCATTATGGATAATGGTTTGAGCGATAGGCGTTGTGGTTTTACCCAACGGAGAAGCGGCTGCGCCTTTATGGGCAGCGTTCTCATGAATGGTCGCTGCGCTCTCATGTATGGTCGCTGCGCTCTCATGAATGGTCGCTGCGCTATCCAGCGCAGACGACGAGACAGCATTCGTAAATGTTGCAGTCTCCATTTTGTGAGCCATGAGAGAAGTTTGGATGGGCAATAATGCGCCATCATCCTTCCTCGTGAGCTCGTTGTCCGCATCACTACTATGAGTTAACGGCAACGGTGTCGACTAATTGTAGTCGACAATGAGCGACGGATCAACATCCTCACTGTTAAAGTGGGATAAATCCTTAAGCCCACTTAACGCGACAGCAGCAGTAGCTGTCGGCGTTTAGACTAAGCCATTGAACGCTGCAGGCGTGTTAACGCGGTGCGTGCGCTTAGCGTGAGGTTGAGTGGGTGTCTTCGCAGAGGACCCACCAACGTGGCCCCTTTTCGGTGGCATCTTTGACGCCGTGTATAGAAACACAGGTCGCTAGAGTGATTGAGTGAACTAGCGGCGAGTAAAGCTGCTCGCAGTTCCTCGCTCCTCTTTGACGAATTTAAAATATAAATTTGTTCTTTAAGGGGGGGGGATAGTGTAACAGGCGAAAGTTGCCCTAATGTTACACGTCCCCGATAAGTACACTTGGTGTACTTAAGGGGATGGTCAATTACTTAATTAAAGTAATTAGACCCCGCACTCGGGTGTGGTTCACATTTGTCAACCAACCCTTGTGTATGTGATTCGCATGGGTGCATCCACATTAGGAGAGATGACGCCTAGTGTCATCCGTTACGCGAAGTATCTAGAAAGACACGCTTGCAATACATATTAAGTGTTATCGATAGAGATGACATTTTGATTGGTAATAAATAGGTATTTATTTTTAATGCGATTAAATATAAATCAGTCTAAAAACTACTTCCTGCTTAGTAAGTGCGCACGGAGACGGATTACCGCTCCCGTGACGACACTTAACTACAGTACTTAGTGCGTTGGGTGAGGTCGCTAACGCGGCCACCCCAACTACCTCACTGCACGCAAGAGAAGACGGTCCAACCGCTTCCTAGCTGTGGTAGGGTGTGTGTCTAAGTAGAGCGTGGCCGCATTAAGACGTGCCCGCCTACATATACAAGAGTACTTAGTGCGTTGGGCGAGGTCGCTAAGGCGCTCACCACAGTTATCGCGCTGTACGCAAGAGTAGACGGTCAAACCGCTTCCTCGCTGTAGTAGGGTGTGTGCCTAAGTAGAGCATGACCACATTATGACGTGCCCGCCTACGATTTTCAATGGGAATGGAATTTCTTATTGAATTTCTTTTTGAGATTCATAGAAACCCAAAATAATTGGTTAGTGTTTCTATACGTTACTAATTCATTGCAAAATCACATCTCGATGTTACCATTCTTACACCGTCGTCACGATTCGTTGTCTCAAGTTTCATTTTGATTGACATTCTTCCATCGGTAAAGCAAAATATAAGCACAATGCAGATCGAAAAAGCGTGCAAATATAAGATCGCTGTAAGTATCACCATACCTACGGACGCCTGTTCCGAAATACACAGCAAGTAGCTTTAAAAGTCCATAAAAATCGATTTCGCAAGCGACTGGCTGTAGTAGTTTCTGTTTTACCTCGTCTTATCCGTCTTTCTATGCATTTGCACAACTTTCTATTGGGACAACAGACAGTGGTGCAATAAAGCACCTGAATTAGAATTTCAAGTACTGTGCGGAATCTTCCCAGAATGTTATTCCTTGCAAAGAACGTCGATAAGTGTCTCGAGCCCCTCTGTATTGACTCTCACTTGGAGCTAGTATGCTTTGTGACAAAGTCAACTCCAAGCTCGTCTTAAAACCCAGGTACAAAACCCGGTCGTCCGTCCAGCCGAGGTTTTACTCGTACAACCGCGCGCGTCGCCCTCACACGCCAATCGGAAACTCAACATGCAGCGACGCGGTGGAAGCTCCCGTAAAGAGCGTCTCTTGCGTGCCAAGATGAAGAAAAAGATGCAAACGACCGAGACGTCACCGAGTGGCAATACATTCGAGGACATTTTGCACATGTCAGACTTGTCCGAGTTGTCGCTACTGGAGAATCTACGCAAACGCTACGAGCACGAGCTCATTTATACGTACGTGGGCCCGATTCTCATTGCCATTAATCCGTACAAGAAGCTCGACGTGTATAGCGAGCGCCATATGACTGAATACTATGGCAAAGCCATGGGCGTACTACCGCCTCACGTTTTTGCCCTTGCAGACCATGCGTACACGCAACTCATTCAAGGCGGTGCGCTTGATCCCGCGAATCAAAGTATTATCATCAGTGGCGAAAGTGGCTCTGGCAAGACTGAGACGACCAAGATCATTATGCAGTACTTGGCACGCGCTACAAGCGACCGAAAAGGTCCCGATGGGGACGTGCTTTCTCAAGTCGTACAAGATGGCATGTCCATGGCCTTAGGAAAACTCGAAGAGCGTGTTCTCGATAGCAATCCATTGCTCGAGTCCTTTGGGAACGCCAAGACGTTGCGCAATGACAATTCCAGTCGATTTGGGAAATTCATTGAGATTCAATTTAATCATCATGGAAAAATTGTTGGGGCTCAGATTCTTAATTTTCTCTTGGAAAAAACACGGATTGTATCCCAGAGTTTAGGAGAACGGAATTATCACATTTTCTACCAATTATTAGCCGGCGCGGACACGACTTTGCGCGCGCGGTTACAACTCCAGACGCCCTGGGATTATGACTATCTAAGAAAGAGTGAATGTTTTCTGATTCCGTCCTGTGACGATGCGCATGAATTTAAGATTACGACGAAATGTTTAGAAACGATTGGCATCTCCAAGTCTCGACAGGATATGGTGTTTGAAGTCTTGGCCGCTGTGTTGCACTTGGGAAATTTACAGTTTGCGATGGATAATGACACGTGTGTGCCCGTTGG
Organism: Bremia lactucae; assembly: GCF_004359215.1. NCBI lineage: Eukaryota > Oomycota > Peronosporomycetes > Peronosporales > Peronosporaceae > Bremia > Bremia lactucae. Next base: position 3,623,695 of record NC_090611.1, read on the forward strand.
AGACGAGTCCGTGAAGGGCTTGCGACTTGTTGCTACACTGCTTAGAGTGAGTGAAGATGCGTTGAATAAAGCCCTTTTGACACGTCAATTGTACGTAGGCGGGAAAGTTATTGTACAACAGCAAAATGCCGAGCAAGTGAGTGATAAACGCGACGCGTTGGCGAAAGCGATATACTCGTCGTTGTTTCTATGGCTTGTGTCGGAACTAAATCGCACAATCTCGCGTACACAAGACAAGTGGGGCTTTATTGGTGTGTTGGATATCTATGGTTTTGAAAAGTTTGAGTGGAATACGTTTGAGCAATTGTGTATTAATTACGCTAATGAGAAACTTCAGCGACATTTTAATCAGCATATGCTTGAGGTTGAACAGAATGATTACGCAAAGGAAGGCATCGATTGGAAACACATTGATTTTGATGATAATCAAGAGTGTCTCGATCTGATTGAGAGCAAGGTGAATGGCACTCCTGGAATTTTTATCTCGCTAGACGACGGTTGGCGTCTAAAGGGCGAAGAAGCAAACAAGAAATTTGTCTCGAATTTACACAATTCATTCGGACGTACGTCTAGCGGCCAGTCGAGCAGTAAGCACAAATTTTACGTCCACCCAAAGATGGACGCCGACTTGCACTTTGGTATTAAGCACTATGCAGGTGAGGTGATTTACGATGCCAGTGGATTTAATGACAAGAACAATGAGACTATGAATGACGACATGAAGGAGTTGATTCGACAATCCGAGAGCCCGTGGTTGCGTGGGATGTTTGATCTCAACATGCAGTCGATTGAAGCCATTCCAAGCAATAAAACTCAGCCACACACGATTTCACGTCGCCCGAATGAAGGCAAGAAGGGCACGCAGGGCAACAAATCTCGACATATTCGAGAGATCTCGGTAAGTGCCCAATTTCGGTACCAGCTTCAAGAGCTGATGAACAAGATTTCGCTCGCAAATCCTCGCTATGTGCGTTGTATCAAGCCGAACGAGCTCAAGCACGCAAGCGAATTCAATGATGCCGACTGTGCTCGTCAGCTTAAGTACTCGGGAATGATGGAAGCGATTCAGATTCGACAGCGTGGCTTTGCTCTACGTGAAGACCATGATGTTTTTTTCTATGATTACCAGTCGCTAGCGCCAGATGCCGAGAATATTAAAGAGCTGGTCGTCAAGATCTCGTCGATGTTAGGAGCTGGGAAGGAAGAGTGGCAATTGGGAAAGACCAAAGTGTTTTTAAAGCGCGCGATGGCATTCAAGCTGCGGAAACTTGAGATGCTACGATGCAAGTCAGCTGCTAGGGCTATTCAGAAGTGGGTACGCATGATTGTACGCAAGGGAGCCGTAGTCACGATTCAAACCAAAATCCGTCAATTTGTTGCAAAGAGGAAGCTTCAGCATCGACGACAAAGTGCGTACCGCGTCTTGTCTATTCTACGCATGCGTGTGGCCATGATCAAGTACCAGCACATGCGCGCTGAGCATCGTATCCAACAAGACTGGGCGATCCGGATACAAAAGATCGTACGGGGATATCTCGTGCGTAAGCGTGATTTGCTCCATCCATTTGGGGACATGGGCCCAAAGGAGTTAGACAAGAAGATTACCGAGATGGAAGTGGCCATTGAAGATGCCGCTGTAAGCAAACAATTTGAGCTGTGTGCAAACTTACAGCTCGAACTCGAGAAACTTGTGGAGGCTCGAAAGAAGGTGCGCACTGCGAAAGAAATTGATGCGGAAATTAAAAAGCTGAATGAAGACATGGAGGCGGCTGCCGTGTCAAAGCAATTTGGTCGGTGTGCAGAGCTGCAGAAGCAGCTCGAAGGGCTTAATGAAGCTCGTAAGCATGTGAAGGAAGATTTGAATGAATTGGAGCCAGAAGAGTTAGATGAGCGTATTCATGCGTTGGAAACGACGATTGCAACGGCGATGGCTGCTCGGGACTTTGGTAAATGCAGTGATTTACAAGTCACTCTGGACCTTCTCGTGTCTGCGCGGAAGAAGAAGCAGACGCCTGAAGAATTGGATGCCGAGATTGCCAAGCTGAATGACGAATTGGTCGCTTTAATGAAGAAGAAACAATTTGACAAGTGTGCGCAGCTTCAAAGTGATATTGACGTCTTTAAGAAAAAACGCGCAAAGTTTCCCACTGCGAAAAAGGCGTCGACGCCATCAGCGTCACCGAAAAAGCCCGAGTTACCAGTCAAACCACTTAAAAAGCCCGAGCCGCCAGTAAAACCAACGCCACCGCTTTCATCAGTAAATGAAGCGTTTGTAGCTAAAAAGTCTGTGCTACAATCTACTACAGTCGCTCCTCCATCAAACATGGATCGAAATGGAATACCCCCGGCGCGAGAGACTTCTGTGCTCGCACCAAACTCATCTCCTGCTGCCTTACCCGGTGACAAACGACCTGCTCTAGAAATCCCACCCGTCGCCGCGGTGCCAGCTTTACTAGCGTCTCCAGTTGTTGTACCACCATCCCAAGCACGTCCAGTTATGTTGCCGCCCACACAAGCACCTCCAGTTGCGTTGTCGCCTCTTCAAGCGTCTCCAATGACTTCGCCACCGTTGATGCCTTCACCGGTACAAGCGCCTTCAATGTTGCCACTCGTCCAGGCATTAGATGAACCACCTGCTCCTTTAATCGACTGTATCCTCCCTCAGGAACTACCGACGTCTCAATTGTCTAGGCGTCCTCCTGCGATTTATCACGGTCCAGCTCCGAGCCTTCGGGGAGGTGAATCCGTCACAATGACTCCTATGATACCACCCATGAAACAGCCGACCTTTGAGCGTCGTGCGCGTGCGAATTCAAATGGCTCGGCAACATCCGGTCAGTCGTTTGCGAGGTCGCAGTCCTCCATGATGTCGACTTCATCGAGAAGCAAGAAAGCGCCTCCAATGTCGGATCCGTCTCGCACGGTTGCACGTCTTCGTCCAGCTAAAGCCATTACGGTGAACGAGGCAACGACTGTTTTAGAGGCTGCGAGATTAATGAAATCACACCGTGCGTCTGCAGTGTTGGTGACGAATTGGGAAGGAGCATTAAGTGGGATCTTTTCCAACACGGATGTTGCGTGTCGAGTCGTGTCAAAGAAGCTAGACCCTGCGCGAGTTACGATTGGCTCCGTCATGACGCCAAATCCTACGTGTGTCAGTCTCGAGGACAGCGCTGTGGATGCTATGGATATTATGCTTAGTGGTAAATTTCGACACTTGCCAGTCGTGAGCTCGCCAAGTGGTAATATTGTTGGTGTTTTAAGCGTCGCTAAGTGCTTGCACGACGCTATTCGACGAGTGGAGAACATGTCGACATCGCTACAGCAGGAACTAGGAGCTAATAAGGACAATGCAATGCTGCGAGGCATGCTTGAGAAGATGCTATCGCCTTCGTTACACGATGTCGTGTCCAAGCCACGCGAAAAGATGCCGCCTCTTGTGTATGGCCACATGACTGTGTATGAAGCAACAGTATATATGGCCGAGACGAAACGACCAGCGCTTGTAGTATCGTCAAACCCCGACGCTCCCGATTTAATTGGTATCTTTACATCGAAAGACGTGCTTCTTCGCGTCGTGGTGGAAGACTTGGATGCTACTACGACCAGTGTGAGTGAAGTTATGACGCCGAATCCTGAATTTGCAGCGCCAGAGACGTCTGTATTAGATGCTTTCCATATCATGCACGACGGGAAGTTTTTGAATCTTCCCGTAGTCGCTACGGATTCCGGCAAGATCCTGGGTGTGGCAGACGTACTGTCCATTAGTTTGGCTTCGTTTGGCGAGTCGCGTGAGATTGGTAAACTCTTCACTGCTGCGTTTGACTATCATGACGACGAAACGAATTCAATCGTGTCGGGCCGATCCGCGTCGACTTTGTCCGTTGCCAGCAAGGCTCGTTACCAAAAGGATCGCGACAAAGGCATTAATGTCCGTCCCGTGTCCAGCTTGCGTCCACTTCCTGCAATTACAATTGATGAAATAGCGTCGGTATTTGATGCAGCGCTGTTGATGAAGCAGAAACGCACGGACGCATTGCTCGTGGTTGACGATAATGGCGGATTAAATGGAATTCTGACGGACACGGACATTTGTCGCCGTGTCTTGGCACGTAATTTAAGTCCCGAGGAAGTGCCGGTTCGCACCGTCATGACGCGAGATATCAAGTACGTGTCGCCGAACGACAGTGCCATTGACGCATTACTTTCGATGCAGGAAGGCCATTTTCGCCATTTACCAGTAGTCGATCGTGGCGCTATTGCTGGTGTCTTGAACATTGGCAAGTGCATTTATGACGTATCGAAGCGCCTAGAGCACGCAATACAGTCGACGGATCAGCTCAAAGCGTCTTTACTAAAGAGCGGCAAGTCATCTACGTTGCAGCAGCTGCTTGCTCCGATGTTGGAGAAATTATCGGCGCCAACGCTGGGATCGATTCTTGAAAGTGAGGCCCATAGCAACTCGACTCCAGCTCCGCGATTTCCAAAGTCGTCGCTTGTAAGCGACGTTGTCAAGGCCATGGCTTTGACGAAGAAGGCGGCATTAATTGTCGACGACATCTTCACAGACAAACTTGTCGGTATTTTCTCTCCGAATGAGTTGGTACTAAATGTCATTGCCAAAGGACTCAAGGCTTCGACAACGTACGTAGAAGAAGTGATGCTAAACGATCCTGAAATTGCCATCCCGTCGACTTCGGTGCTCGATGGACTCCATATTATGCACGACTCTCGTGTTTTACACCTTCCTGTGCTAAAAGACGCATCAAACGAGCTCGTTGGGATGGTTGACGTGCTTGATTTAAGCTATGGCACCATTGATGCCATTTATGGGGACAACCGCGAGCAGATGCAAGAGTTTTGGAACACAACTTTGCAGCTCGACACTCCCTCGCAGCCGTCCGAGGCTAGTGACCGCGAGCGAACAACGTTATTATCGCGAGCGGAACAGGAAGAAAAGAGTCGCACCGTGGCGAAACTACGGCCAACAAAAGTACTGACAGTGGTAGAGAAGACGACAATTGCCGAGCTGTCGCGGACAATGGGACGCAATCGGATGGACTGTGTCTTGGTCGTATCAGACGAAGGTATGCTGACCGGCATTGTCACGGATACCGACTTAACGCGTCGCGTTGTTGCCGAGAATCGGCCATTGGATTCGACAGTAGTTGGTGACGTCATGACACGCCATCCTGTGTTTGTGTCAATGGATGATCCAGCAATCGACGCGTTGATTTCAATGTTACAAGGCAAATTTCGTCATTTGCCTGTTGTCGAGCGCAATGGACCGGTCGTGGGTATTTTAAGCATTGCCAAGTGCTTATATGATGCCATTCGAAAGATGGAAAAGTCCGAGCAGTCGTCCATGGCACTGCGTCATACACTCGAGAAAGAAATGAAGAGTCGCGTGAATGGCCATGCACGCACGGGGAATGTCTCGCAGCTTCTTGGTTCGATGGTCAACAAGATGTTTTCACCCGACATTAAGACGGTGATTGAAGACGAAGGCGTCGAAGCGCCTCATGTCCAGCGCTTTACGTCCGTATATGATGTCGCAAAGCTCATGGCAAGTTCAAAAAAGGGTGCACTCGTGGTGAATACTCGTGGATACTATTGTGGTATTTTTACGCCCAAAGAAATGCTTGAAAAAGTGCTCGCACGTGGGTTACCCGTTCATACGACGCCGGTGTGTGAAGTCATGCTTGATAAAGACGTGAGTATTACTGGCGCCATGTCCGTCATGGACGCAATGCACACGATGCACGACCACAAGACGCTCTATCTAGCAGTATTGGAGACCGAGACAAGCAAACAACCGCCGCTTGGACTTATTGACGTGCTGTCGTTGAGCTATGGATCGTTTGCAAAAGGCAAACCAAGCGAATGGAAAGCTTTCTGGAACGCATCGTTGGAAGTTGCCGATGACGACGATGTGTCTTCGCAGCACAGTTTTCGCAGTGGGTTTTCCCATAGCCTCGCATCAAATAGCACTAGTTTTAATATGAAAGGTCGTCAAGCGACGTTCGCGACTGGAAACGTGCGTCCAGTCTCGAAATTGCGGCCTTGCAAAGCAGTGACGATCCCCGAGACCTTTTCCGTTGCCGACGCGGCCAAAGAAATGAGTCTTACACAGACGGATGCAGCGCTTATTATTGGACGAGATGGGGGGCTTTTGGGCATCTTAACCGACACGGACGTGACGCGACGCGTCGTGGCTCTTGGAAACGATCCCGTGTACGTTCGTGTGCTCGATGCAATGACGCCAAATCCAAAGTTTGTCGACGAACGTGACAGTGCCATGGATGCGATGTTTATGATGCTTGAAGGGAAATTTCGTCATTTGCCTGTCGTGGATGAAACGGGCATGGTGGCGGGTATGCTTCGCATTCAAAAGTGTTTGTACGACGCCATTACACGCATTGAAAAGGTGCAGCAATCGTCAAGTGGTTCGCTTCGACAGCGACTGGAGAAACGATTGCATGCGACTGGCATTGGTTCTGGTCCAGGAGCGTTAAAACAGCTTGTAGGTCCGATGGTCGAGAAGCTCTTGTCACCGACAGTGGATACGATTTTAGAAGATGAGACGTTGCCGCCACTTGTGAGTGAACACGACACGGTCATGGAAGTAGCTCGTCAAATGGCGGCATCTCGGAAAGCTGCTTTGATCGTCGAAGATCCCATGAATGACACGAGTTCGTCCGTTAGTGGTGGACATCGATCGTCTGTGAGTGGAGGTTGTTACGACATTGGAACGTCAGCATTAACAAGACGAGTCTTGGGTGTGTTTACGCCCAAGGATTTGCTGCTTCGTGTCATAGGCGCAGGTCTCGATGCAGCCGAAACGACTGTTGGACAAGTCATGACGCCGAATCCCGAGACGGCGCTACCGACTACAAAGCTCATTGAAGCGCTTCATATCATGTACGAACAAAACTTTCTACACTTGCCCGTGGTCAATTCCGAGACTGCGACGATTGTGGGAATGCTCGACGTGTTGTCGCTGTGTTACGGAACGTTTGCAAGCGGCGCCGCAGCTGTCGACGAAGACTCGGATTGGCGCTCGTTCTGGGACGTATCGCTTGCGCTTGGTCATGACGATGACTTTAGTGAGCTCGCAAGTTTAACGGGCTCCCGTGTGTCGCGTCGCCGTCCAGGCAAGTACACGGAGAGTCACCACTCGTCGATGCGAGAACACATGTCTCCCGAGCCCGAAGGAGCGATGCGTCCCGTGTCAATGTTACGACCTCAAGCAGTCACGCGCATTAACGAGTTCTTAACCGTCGCGGAAGCCGCCAAGCGTATGCGACAAGCTCGCGTTGAAGCCGTCGTTGTGACAACTGAAGAAGGAGAAATACGTGGTATTTTGACCGACACGGACATTACACGTCGTGTATTAGCAGCGGATCTTGACCCCGAAAGCTGTTCCGTCGCGTCCGTAATGACCACGAAACCAATGTGTGTGTACATGGAAGACCAGGCCATTGAAGCAATTACCAAGATGCTTGAAGGTCGTTTTAAACACTTGCCCGTACTTGGTTCGGACGGAATTCCCCAAGGAATGCTCGATATCTCCAAGTGTTTATACGATGCAATCACGTGTTTGGAAAAGGTTCAGCAGTCAACGGAAGCCGCCGCGACCGAGTTTTCACGCGAACTTGGGAGTGCATCGAATCTACAGCGACTTTTAGGGCCCATGATGGAGAAAATGGTACGGCCAACGGTTGGAGACGCACTGGATGGAGAGCTCATGCCGCCAGTCATTCGTCTCCACACGACTGCTGCCCATGCTGCAAAGCTCATGGCAAGTACCAAGAAAGCCGCGATTGTTTTAAATGACGAGCACGAGTTATGCGGGATGGTGACAACCAAAGACTTGCTCCGAAAAGTGGTTGCCAAGGGATTATACGCAGATACAACGACCGTGGAAGACGTCATGACGGTTGATCCCGATCTCATGGGTCCGCATATGAGCATTCTCAATGGTTTACGCGCGCTTCATGATGCCGGACAGCTCGTGATGCCCGTGCTCGCCGACGATGGGGAGATTCTTGGCATGGCTGACGTTCTTTGTTTAAGTTATGGTCAATTCCAAACAACCTCCGGAGGTACGTCGAAGACTGATTGGCGACAATTTTGGCACACTGCCATGAACCTTCAAGAAGAAGTCGCAGGTGGAGCGTACGGTGGACATGATGACAACGATGCACGGTCCGTTGGAACAATTGAAGAATTTGAACGCGATGAATACCACGTTAATGATAGCATGTCAACTCCCACCGCGAGTGCCGTGGGATTAAATCCTACACGACATTATTCCAATTCCCTTGGTGCGTATGCCGAGCTCGGTGAAAGCGTGTCGGTCGTCAGTGGTGCCAATACGACACCAAGTGCTTTGATTGCAACGACTCTTGACGACCATGTTTTTGTATTTAAAGTCAGTGATGCGATTCAAGAGCACTTTTATCGCATTGTTTGTCCATTTCATGCACTTCAAGGACTCGTGGAACACATTTGCTTTCAAATGAAAATCCCGGAACACGATCAGGTGCAGCTCAAGTATAAAGATGATGAAGGGGATTGGGCCGTCTTGACATCGGATGAAAGTCTTGTCGAAGCAGTTCAAATGGCCCAACGGTTTGGGTGGAAACGTCTTGTTGTGGTCGTGACGGTAAGCACACGATCCCAGGAAGGTGTTGACGATATACGTGAGAAGGACGGTGGGAGGATAGTAAAGGATGTCACACCGCCACCACGCCCCCGTTTATTGACTAAAGTGGACGAAATGGCCTTGTCAGCAAGCAGCTGTAGTGATGAAAGTTGTGAGTACGAGGACAGAAGACGACCACCGACGCAACCATCTCGTCGTTGGACGCGCATGAAATCAACACGACCGTCGACGTTGCTTGTAAACAGTGCCGTGACGCTTGTGGTAGGTCTTGGAGCGATTGCGTTCATGGTCATGCGGCGGAAGTAGCAACATTAAAGGTTTTTTTTTTAAATATTTGTATTACGCGCTGTCTTTTATGCCACAAGAAGTTTACTATTGGGGTGGTTAGTTGTTATACGGAATGAAGGTCGGTTTGGACGTTTTTGTTGCCAAGTGTGTCGTTTTGTAGGGTACTGGAGGCAATTATTTCAAGACTTAATTCCGTGCTTTCCTCGTCGGTGGGTGTGTTTAAAGTAGGCAATGTGCCATTGTTCTTGAACAGCTGTGTTGGAGACAGCGGAGCTTGCGCTACAATAAAACTTTCGTCTCGAACATCCTTTTTTAAAAAATTGTCCTGGATCCAAAATTGTAGGGCATTCATTAAACACGGACAAGCAATCATGACAATTGCCAATTCAATGTCGGGATTCTTATAAAGAGGTTGAAACAAAAATCCGGCAAAAGTTACCAATGGTTTCTGGAATGCCACAATAAGCAATGCAATGATAAATTTGCACACCATAATGACGAATAACCACGAAAAGACTTGCAACACCCACGTTCGTAATTGAATAGGAATTCCATAGTCGCCTGGAGTTTGTAAGGATGACCATTGAAAGCGATATGCCAATTGTATCACCGCTGATAGCAACACGTAATTAAGAAAAATGCCAAATGTTGTGTCTAAGGTGAAATTCACAAAATACAACGCGCACTGCACAAACGAACAGAATGATTGTCCATTACCAAAACTTTTGTTACTGTTTTTAACAATTGGCGTCGTACCTGATCCACTGCTTCGTCATTGGATTGCATTTGACCTTGAAACGAATAGAGCAAGATGGCAATGAGCAAATTTGCCACGTGGGCACATGTGGCACCAACCATTTGCTTGGCAGCATCGAAAGCCCAAATCTATTTATATACAAAGTGAAATAAGTGCCACTTGTTGCCACATAGGTAGCAAATCGATAATGTACCATTAGCGGTCGTTGAGGCACTTCGTGTACCCGTTTAAACACCAGCACCGAGATCGCAATGAGACCTAGTAGTATCTGTAGCGCGATGGCAAAGTTGCCACTTAGTAGCTTACATTCCGGCGCGTTATCGTCTTCCTTTCCGCTCATGTTGCCGTCTTTTCAGAGCTGAATTGCATTGTTGTTCGATTGTCACAATTATAGTGGGACGTGTACGACGTTTCTCATTGGCTAATAAGAGAATAAAGACGATATTGTCAAATGCAACTAATCCTGACTTTTCATTTTAACACGTAAAATCTATTGCCGCAATTTTTCGACAATCATTCTACCCGACAGCAACCGATTTGCCAACGGTGGCGAATCGTGTGGCGAGTTGCCAAAATACGTCTGTACGATCTCAAAATCTTGACTCATGGAACCCCCAAGAAAAGACCCGACCCCCGTTGTCGAATATTGAGCCTCGATACTGTGAACATTTCCATTATCACTACTGGAAGGTTCCAACGTCGTGCGACTTTCCCCAACTGACGTCACACTTAGCAACACGCCATCTTCACTCTCCTCTTCTTCATGCACCAGCAATCCATTAAGTGAATCACTATAGACTTCACCTTCCAATAGCCGCGCCAATTGAGCCCGTTCTCGTCGAAGTAATTGCACTTCCGATTGCAAATTCGAATTTTGTGCCACTTGCGATTGCAATTGCTGATGGGCAACACTCAATTGATCGTGCAACTCGCGTTGCGTAATTTGCAATTTTTTAGCCCATGCGTCCTATGCACAATACAATACACGCATTTTATACAATCAACCCTTTATTTGCCTAAGATTGTACCCATTCTTAGCACCCGCACCCGTAAATCATTGGAATCTAATGATCGCAAATAAAATGACGACCAAATGGCCAGTGAACTTGTATGCCATTTGCATTGCAATACCGTCGGCGACTTGCCAATTATTTCATTGCCACTCTTGGGGGCAATAAAAAACGGATTTTGAAACTCGACCGCATCTGGATGCAACTCCAATAATGTCCACGCACTAGAACTCCGTTCGCTCGTGTTCAAAGTCTATTCAACATCCCAATACAAGCAAATTTTATCACTTTTAATCATACTATAGTGGACACAAATACGTACCACTCGAGTGGCTTCGCAATCGTGAAGAAATGTGCCACTTTGTTTGCAATACACTTCATCAAGCAATGCAATTAAATAACGTTCGCTAAACTCAAACGAGCATGGAAATTGGCGCATCAATTGCCATACGGCATCAACAAATTGCATAAACACAGGAGACGTGTTGTCGTCTTCCCAGTAACCCGCTAACGTGTCCGTACGCCCCGACCGCGCACGAAATTGATGTCCAAAGGCACACCATTCTTGCTCAATCAGAACCTACGCCACCAATAAGTGTTTCGTCCAATACAATACAATGTATTGCACACACACCTGAAAACCTTTTCGTGTACGATAAAAGGGATCTGCACACAACTTCACAAGTGCCGTCAATTGCGCCGTCCGATCCCATCCATCCGAGCAATGAATGATCAAACTCGTGCCTTCTTCGAGTTTGGTCACGCAAAGAAAACACGACACGAGAATTGACCGTACGTGCTCGAGCCATCGTGTGCTCTACCATTCAATAATAATAAAATAAATATTGGGGTCACTCCAGAACGTAAGTAAAACAAATAAACATGCTTACCTCAAGACCGGAAAGCCAATTCGGTCGTTCATTGCCTCGACTTTCATGTTTAATCAATTCAAAGAGTTTATGTATCGAATCTCGCATCGAGTGAATGTTTTCAATCCCCATAAACAAAATCGATGTATGTTTATAATACTCCAATCTACCCCACACAATAAACCATCACTACAATATATTCAATATACAATCCAATTCTTTCCCACGTACACTTCAAAGCCGCCACCGAGTGCCACATTGCCATACGCGCTTGTTTGGCTTCGACAATCAATAAATTGCACGTTTCCAGGACATTCCCGTTGTAGCGCACTCACGTACGCTTCATCGGAACTACAGCGATTTCGTCGCAATCCAATAAGTGGCTGTGCACACCGTGCAATAATTGCTTTATTGTCATGACAATATGTTACCACTGGCACACGTCCTCGTGCACGAAAGACACTAATTTTACGTAATTCGCCATCTGATACCGACGCAGGAACGATAAAGGACCACGGATACGTCGGGGATACTTTATAATTACTATTGACATGGGTGATACGGAACCCACGAATGGAAGCACCCTTTTGGGGCGTGGGGAACTGTAATCGTGCAAATTCTGCCATGGGGTTAAATACCGTCCATCCGGTTGTATCGGGCTCGTGATGGCAAGCAAAAGCTGCAGGTGGAAGCGTTTTTTGCACAAGCAATTGACTGATTTTTACATACACGTCTCCTGAGATTGATTCATTCGGAAACTTAAAGGTAAGAAATTCGAAATTTTTGCAGGCAATTTCTAATTTGCTCATAAGACCCAATTTTCCAGTAATGCGAAATTCGGCCAATTCGGCAACATTGTGCAAAAATATTTGCATTACTTCCTCTTCGCGATGCTGTGAAAAATAAAAAACCGATTGTATGAAATGAACCATTTGCAATGAACCACGGCAAGATGATAGAAACGTACGTGAAAGGAGCGAAAAAGCAGCCGATAATTTGTGACGAACAACGTCCCGTGCATCTCGTCGTTATCTGCATCCGTTGCCACTTTTCCCTTGCTACAACGCTTTGCAACTCTTCGGTCACATAACGCGTGCACCTTAAAGTGCACTGTCTCGCTTGTATATAAATCTTTCGCCGGGCTTTCCATTACAAGATACATACTTTCCGATACAAATGACGTCTTTTATAGCAACAAAAGGTTAAAACGACTCAATTTTTTGCCATGCGCAAAAAAAAATAGGCATTTTTTTTCCTTACGGCACGAGCAAGATCTTGGCGCTCCACTTCTGTCCACGATTCCTCGTCAAAGGTGCGGTGACTGTTGCATGGCACCAAAGCGTCTCTGCACGTGGTGTCGGTCCGCTCAGCACCAACGCGATTCATTATCTGGCAAATGAGTGACGTTTCGCTGAGTTTGCAGCAAGTCTTTTGTGTTACACCCCGATTATTAGCCTGCCCCAATATTTTTCCACGAATTAACACGCACATCCCATATATATTTAACTTGATTTATTTTGCATAAAATTGTTGTGGTATTTCGGTATTTAAGCAACGCCGTGTTTGTTACGAGGCGTATTTGTCACTTAAAGTTGCCAATGTTGAATTAAGCTCTTCTAGCGCATCGGGACTCATTCCCGTACGAGTAAATTCGTATAAAATACGCTTGTTGCTTCGGATCGCAGACTGCGCCAAGGAGGACAAGTAAATACCGGTTTTGCTAGTCAATGCCAATTGCGAAATCCCATCAATCGATAAAGTTTGCAACGTCGGAAAGCGGTATGATTCCGGTATCGCAAGCGGTGATGTATTGGACCAGCGCAGCGTAATGTCTTGGGGCGATACTGCAAACGAATCGATTGCCGATCGCAGCGATGAGTTGTAAGAAAATCCACGAAAGGATAGACGTCGGTAGTAGGTTTTGTGCAGTCGGTCGGCTTGGTGGAGAGCAGGAAATACCGAACAGTTATGAAATGGGTCTTGTATCGAATTGTTCGAGTCATTTACATTCGTGAAACTCGCATTTAAATGCCGTAGCAACTGTGTTGGATCTGTGGCAACTGGAAACGACGCCGCCAGTTCGGCAACTTTCATACCTGGACGAAATCCTTCCAAAAGATCGTAGACTGGTTTTCCTCGATGCGCGGACAGTGCGAGCTCTAACGCCGTAGCGACAATTGTACTAACATCAGCACAGTTCGATCGGTCGACTCCAAGGTGCGAAAATGCCGTTCGTGGAAGCGAACTTAACGACATGGCTAAAGGCACAAGCAGTTGGGACACTTCAGACAATAGCGCCACAGACGAGGCCACATTAATTTGTTTTCTTGCCTCTACTTTTGTACAATCGGAAGCTACACGAAAGATTGCGTCATCATAATCAGCTGTCATGGGATAACTCCAATCGTTGCCAAGTACCACAATTGTGGCCCCTGGACACTCCTCAGCAACATATGTCATCATTTCAAATGCCACTCCTCCCCAAGAAGAATCCATATCCACAAGCCCTTGGACCAGTCGTAAATGATCGCACGTTTCGAGGATTGTTCGCACGCGATCTTGTCCTCTTTCCAATGTCATGTTGGAAAGATTTCCGCCATTCGAGACGCTACGACCTTCATAGAAATTGTGCAATGGCATATGTGGGCGAAATTCGTCCACTTCGACAAGATTTTGCTGATTAAGTTGACCCCAACTCCATAATTCGTTAGCATGATTTTTTGTTTCAGACTCTGCCTCTGATTGATCATACACTTGCACTTTTCCACCCCTGCACAGTAATAACATGTGGCAAAGGGTTCCAATTAAATGTATCCATTCGCTTCTGAATGAGGAATTTGTATGTACCACGTCGAAGGATCTGCCTCGTGCTTCGAAGTGGCTTGGATCGGTCTCGTAATACGACCTTTAGCCTCAAATGCCAATACGTGTGGTACATTGGCAACCTTATTGGCTTGTTGCAGCAACAGCCATTGCGTGCCGATCGTTGTGGCGGCTGTGCCGAACTGGAGGCGAAGAATCTCCTCCGTCATTTCTAACGAGTCTGTAGTGTGTGCCACAGAATAGAAACAAATGTACGTACAACTTGTTGCATTTCAATAGTTTGCATATATTCATCTCTTTTTTTACAAAAAGTGCCTCATTTCCTTTAAAACACGCAACTGTTCGCACTATCATTTCGCCAGACGACGTCAAATTGTGAAACGGCAATGTATCCAAAATCACCAAGAGACACTCTAAAATGTAACTCCGACACTCGAATGATAACCTCATCGATTCAATAAAGCAAAATTTGCTCATTTATAGGACAGGCGATCGTTAACAACTTCATAGCTTCGAAAGTTCTTGCATTTCGAACGTCCAATGTCGTGCCAGTCGTTAAAACCTTTTGGTGCCGTTTTGTGGCAGCTCTTTTGTTGCATGTCTTAACTCTCATTTTCCAATTTGTCACCTCGACTCCTCAGCTTGAGTACCAGCAACTGCCCCCCTCATTCTTCTTCTCCTACCAACAATGGTTCGTGTGCTTAAACCCTTTAGCGTCGTCATTGCAAGCGCGCTTTTGCTTGCCGACTCGTCCCTTTCGGTCCTTGGTGACGCAGTCTACGGAGCTGCAACAGCCACAGAGAAACCGTGTGAAGATGGCTCCTTGCAAAATGTAGCCAAAAAGACCGATATGTACGCTTCGAATGTACCTACTTCGAATTCCAACGATGCCCATCAAATGGCGTACGGCAAAGGGGACGACGTCCATCCCGAATCCACTCCATACACGACCGAGCACCACCATCCTGAAGTCCCAATGTCCCCAATTGAAAGCCTCGACAACAATAAAGAAGTTCATGCCACGCCGTCCCCGACCATGCAGTCTGATAATGAACAAGTTCATGTCACGCCGTCCCCCACCGAGCGTACGACGTATGACGCCGTCCACCCGATGAATGGGATCGATGAGAAGCACAATGTCCCGTGTACGCTGCCTTATAGCTACGACAGCAAAACTCAAGCGCACTATATGAAGGACACGCCATGCCCGGCTCTGCCTTACAGCTACAACAGCGACGCAATCAATCACGCGAGTCCGGAACCGTCGAATGTACTACCGTCCCCTTCAGACGTCCACTATCGTACGCACGACAGTGGCACTCATCATGTTGAGGGTATGGAAAGCAGCGCAACTCATCACGATGCCAATAGTGAACTCAATCACCACGACATGAATTATCACCACCAAGACATGAATTATCACCAGAAGATGGAACCGAATTTTGGCAATCATGAAGTCACTCCACTGATGGGGGACCATCCGTGGAACGGCCACAACGAAGCGTACACTCACCACGATAACAAGGACGACTTGATGAAGAAGAGCACTAGTGGATCATACACCAACCATGCGTCCGCTCAAGATACGGAACACAGCAACAGCTACGCGTATGAAAGCAACGCGGTGTACGAAGGTTCGACTGCCAACCACTACACTAATACTCCGTATTCGTCCCATAGCGAAGGGATTCACGAACACACGCTCGCGTCTCCATACCTTCGCGGCAATAGCTACACCAAGTCACACAATGGGTATCCACACTCTGAACACGCGGGAGTGTATCCGGGCGTCAGCAGTAACGAGGCCGGGCAGTCTTATCACTACAGCAACTATAATAGCCCGAACTCGGTGGTCGACACAAAGGTGGACGGGGGGATGTACACTCCTTATCCGAAAGGTAACAGTGGAATAGTGGCACATGGCGGAGGCTATGGCAGCAGTGAGACGTTGATTGGTGACGTTGCGAACGTTGGAACTGAAGCTCCTTGCCCGACTACACAGAATGCGGATCTTGGGCTTTCGCCGTCCGCTGTACCGGTATCCACGTTTACGGAGGACGCTGGGATGGTGGACACGTCCGCTCCAGCTGGATTGGTGGACACGTCCGCTGCGATGGAGGACACATCCACTCCTATGGTTGCATCGGAAGGCGTCGCCGCCTTAGAGGATGCGCCCATTCCAGCTGCTTTGGAAGACATGTCCACTCCCGCTTCTATGGAGGAGACGTCCGTTCAGGCTGCAATGGTGGACATGTCCGCTCCTGCTGAATCAGTGGACACGACCGCTGTGATGGCGGACACGTCCGCTCCTGCTGAAGCAGTGGACACGACCGCTGCGATGGAGGACACGACAGTCCCTATGGATGCACAGCAAGACACGTCCGTCTCTGCCGTCCTTGAGGACACGTCCGCTCCGGCAACAATGGAGGAGACGTCTGCTCCGGCAACAATGGAGGAGACGTCCGTCCAGGCTGCTCTGGAAGACACGTCCGCTCCTGCTGGATTAGTGGACACGACCGCTGCGATGAATGACACGTCCACCACGGCGACAATGGAGGGCACGTCCGCTCCTGCAGCATTGGGTGACACGACCGCTCCCGCTGCTTTGGAGGACATGTCCACTCCAGCATCCATGGAGGATACGTCCGCTCCCGCTTCCGCGGAGGACACAACTGCTCCCGCTACTTTAGAGGATATGTCCACTTCCGCTGTGATGAATTACATGTCCACTCCCACTGCAACTATGGAGGACACGTCCGCTCCCGCATCCATAGAGGACACGTCCGCTCCCGCATCCATAGAGGACACGTCCGCTCCCGCATCCATGGAAGACACTTCCGCTCCCGCAACCATGGAGGACACGTCCGCTCCTGCAACTTTGGAGGACACGTCCGCTCCCGCTTCCGCGGAGGACACAACTGCTCCCGCTACTTTAGAAGATATGTCCACTCCCGCTGTGATGAATGACATGTCCACTCCCACTGCAACTATGGAAGACACGTCCGCTCCCGCTTCTATGGAGGACACGTCCGCTCCAGCATCCATGGAGGTTACGTCCGCTCCCGCTTCCGCGGAGGACACAACTGCTCCCGCTGCTTTAGAGGATATGTCCACTTCCGCTGTGATGAATTACATGTCCACTCCCACTGCAACTATGGAGGACACGTCCGCTCCCACATCCATGGAGGACACGTCCGCTCCCGCATCCATGGAAGACACTTCCGCTCCCGCAACCATGGAGGACACGTCCGCTCCCGCTTCCATGGAGAATATGTCCACTCCCGCTTCTATGGAGGACACGTCCGCTCCCGCATCCATGGAACGCTCCCGCACACTTCCGCTCCCGCAACCATGGAAGACACGTCCGCTCCCGCTTCCATGGAGAATATGTCCACTCCCGCTTCCATGGAGGACACGTCCACTCCCGCATCCATGGAGGACACGTCCGCTCCTGCAATTATGGAGGACACGTCCGCTCCCGCAACCATGGAGGACACGTCCGCTCCCGCTTCCATGGAGAATACGTCCACTCCCGCTGTGATGGAGGAAACGTCCACTCCCGCTGTGATGGAAGACATGTCCACTCCCGCTGTGATGGAGGACACGTCCGTTCAGGCTGCTATGGAATACTCGTCCACTCCCGCAACTATGAAGGTAATGTCCGCTCCTGCAACTATGGAGGAAACGTCCGCTCCCGCTTCGATGGAAGTCACGTCCACTCCCGGTATGATGGAGGACATGTCCACTCCCACCGTGATGGAAGACATGTCCGCTCCTGCAACTATGGAGGACACGTCCGCTCCCGTTTCGATGGAGGACACGTCCGCTCCCGCTTCGATGGAAGACACTTCCACTCCCGCTATGATAACTGACACGTTGGCCTTCACTCCCATGGACAGCACGTCCACTTCAACAATTGCGGCCGAGGACACGACCACTTCACTGGTCGACACGTCCGCCCCGGCAATCACTACAGCGTCTGACGTTCCTTCCACCACATCAGTCGTCACATCCGAGGACGCGTCCGCTCCAACGAGCGTCTACGGGAGGAAGCACGCTCCCCGTCACACCGTCTCTCACCATGAAGAAGCCTTTGACCTTTTCAAGTCGAATGAGCCCTCCACTCTCAAGGACGCGTCCGCTTCAAACCCCGCGTCCACTCTCGATGCCACGCCTGCTACAATGGCTACACCCGAGGGGACGACTCAAGTTGCTCCGGCGGACGATGAAAATCTCTCGAAACTCTTGGCTCAGCAAGATGTTGCCGCCTACGGTCCGAGTGACTATTAATTACAAGACTCTTTGACAACTTTCATGGCAACTTTTTGGAGCTTTTGAGACGCAACGCCAAAGCGTTAAGATGATGGGGTTCCTCATGTGTTTAAACTGGATAAATGTGTGATTGGTAGCTTCTAGCTTTTCGATAGGAGGCAATTGGGGCTAACATATATAGACTTTCATTTGTATTTGCTGGTGTTTCTTATTCTTTGCAAGGGTTGACATGGGCGAAAGTCTTTCTAAACTTTACGAAATTGTTTAGAAAACGGCACAAAAGGTCTCATGGTTTCATGAAAAAGGAGGAATTTGCTGTTACAAAGCAATACCGGAACGTATGTTGCAGTGTGGTTGTGTTCGTCTCATTTCAGTGTCGGCATTCGTGGTGATCGGTTTTGTATCTTTACTCTGCTTTGCCGTCAAGTCAATTGTTGACACTGCGATAAGGCCAACGATTTTGGTCAATTAAAATGGCAAAGCGACTATTCCGGAAACTTTACGATTCAAAATTGACACTGAAACGAAGTAAAATATATCAATGCTTTGTTTCTTTGTAAGAATTAAAGGTCTCTATGCGAACCTAGTGCTCCTTAAGTCCAGCATAAAGTGGCCATCAAGGACTTTCAAATCGCGCGTCACAAGAGATGCAATTCATAGAGTTATCTGATGAAGTAAAGCCATGAAGTAGTATGAAGTTGCTTATTTACGAAAAAGTGGGCTACATAACGAGTCCCATTCTATCTGAAAGATTAATGCTTGCCAAAAACATAGTACTATGGCAACTTAAGAGAATATGCAGGTGCTTGAGGCAGTTTAATTCTTGTGATAAGCTCGTAGACGCTTGGATGGGTCACCTATTTCCATCAAACGCTTTCGATTTCTCGAGTTTTCATTCAGCGGAGCTAAATCGTAATGGGTTGATAGATTCTTGGCCAGTAGAAAAGCAAGTTCCATGCTTTGTGAGTAATTAAGGCGAGGGTCGCAATAGCTAGTATATCGAAGTGGCAAATCTTGCTCATCAAGGCCTTGTGGACCCCCAATACATTCGGTAACATTCTCACCCGTTAATTCAAAGTGCACGCCACCAAGTATTGATCCAGCCTCTCGATGAATCGCCAGTGTTTGCTCGAGTTCCTTAAAAATTTCATCAAATCGTCGTGTCTTGTAGCCATTGTCTGCCACAATAGTATTGCCATGACAGGGATCACACGACCAAATGACGTTTAAATGTGCGGCTTTCACAACCTCAATATGTTTTGGAAGCCACTCGGCCACTTTCTTGCAGCCATACCGTGTAATCAGCGTAATCTTGCCAGGATTGGCATCAGGGTTTTTCCAGAGCAAACGAATCAATGGCACCAGATCATCGACTGCCATACTCGAACTTACTTTAATCCCAATGGGGTTTTCAATTCCTCGAAAGTATTCAACATGGGCGTGGTCTAATTGACGGGTTCGGTCCCCAATCCATAGAAACTCCGTACCAACGTTGTAATACTTGCCCTTAATGTTTCGTGTCATGGTTTCTTCATACGCAAGTTCTAACCCTTCATGAGAAACAAATAAATCCACTGTTTTTAAACCAACCGAGTCGGCGCCAACGCCACACATGTGCACAAAGTGAAGACTATTTGTGATTTCATTCACCATGTGCTGGTATTCTTCTCGTCGTGACGACGTTTGTACGAAATCAAGGTCCCACGTGCCAGCATCGTGGATATCTGCAAACCCTGCATTTATTAACACACGGCCATAATTTAACGTCGCTGCACTATGGAAATACCCCTCAACGAGTCGATTCGGATCGGGTATGCGTTGGGTGGGGTCGTACCCATTAATATTATCCCCTCGAAAACTGGGCACTTGTTCTCCTTGCACCACGTCTATGTCACTCGAGCGAGGTTTGGCAAATTGTCCAGCCAGACGGGCAACCCGTACGGTGGGCATGCGAGCGCCCCAAACAAGCACAAGACTCATTTGAATCATAATCTTGAGTTTCTTTTCAATGAGCTCGGGTTGACAGTCTTGGAATCGCTCGGCACAGTCACCACCTTGCAGTAAAAAGCGCTTTCCAGCTGCGACTTCGGCCAATTGGGTTTTTAACGCTTCAATTTCATGCACGGAGACGAGACCCGGGAGGGTGGTTACTGTATCAGATTAAGATGGTGAGAGGATGGATACGTAGAAGGAGTGTGGGTGGATTGATTGCAATTGTTACACTTGTTGTAAGCTTGTGTTAAAGCCTTCTCTTCGGGGTAAATGGCCTGCTGTTGGACGGGGAATTGACGCCAGGAACATGGGGTCCACTTGGGCGACGACAACATTGAAAGTAGATGATCACGGACAAAATGATGGGGTAGACACCATATTATGTGTATGTACGTAATATTTTATCCATCGTATGGGCAAGAATCGTCGCGGACCTCGTCGAGCCATTTCTCAAGGCGATGCGATTGTGGTGATTAATGCGTCAATGCTACGCCGTACAACTAGCAGTTTGATGGAAACGCCGTTAAATAGCACGAAAAAGGAACAAAAGAAGCGCAAAGACCAGTCTATTCGTACGAGACGGCTCAGTAAGAAGCAGAAACCGAATCACGATGCAAACACTGTTTCGAGTGATTTTATCGATTCAAGCTCGCTGGAAGTGTCACCAATGAACCCAAGAAACGAGTATTGGACTGTGCTTCGTGTTAAACGAGACGCTGATGTCTTGGCGGGGCTTTACGGGATCCTGTTATCCCGTACTACGTCTCGTTCCTGTGTCGTCGTACTCCCCCATCGATACGAAACGTCTCCTTCGCAGCTTGCGAATATACTAAAGCATCTTGGATTGCAAGCCGTATCCATTCATCAAAAAATGGCTTCAAAACAGAAGAAAGAAGCCTTCCAGCGATTTCAAGCGTCTGTAGACGCCGCCATGTCAACGCACGCTATGATACTAGTCACAACCGATCACATGTGCGCAAGTGTACGCGCAAACGCCATGGTAGTGCTCGTAGGAGCTGTAAACAATACAGCAATGACACACGCCACGACGTTCTTGCAGGTTTCTTATGTGACGACGTCTGACTTTAAAGCCGTTCATACTTTTCAATTAGAACTCTCGACACCATGTTTGCAACAATTACAAGCACGCTTCAATATAGCCCAACAAATTGTGGCAATTACACAACATGTAGCCAAGATGGAAGGTAGAAACGAACAAACTGCGAAATGGGTACACAAAATCACCAACGGGGCCGATTTTGATGAAAATGAAGACCATCACAAGACAACAAAACAAAGAAAAACTCGTGAGGAACAACGACTGCAGGCTTTAACGGAAAAACTCTATGTCATGTTGACTCGTGACGTATCAGGTTTACCAGCGAGTAGCTCGAGAAAACAGGAGAGTGAAAGTGATCGACAACACCGTCATGAAAAGCTTCGTTTACTTGGTCTTGTGACGATAAATGCTAGTGTTGGTACCGCGTTATTGGACGGACGTACTTCAGCTCAAACGCGGTGGATGGATTACGCAGAAGGAAAGCGTTACAAGGGCCAATGGTTGGGTACAGTGCGTCATGGTGCCACAAAAGACTCGACGTCTTTAGAGCTTCGTAAACAAGTCAGTGCCGCGCAACAAACAATCGATCCTTCAAGTTTCTTATGTCAATGGCAACCCAATAAGGAACCAATTGATTCAATCCAGTGGGGTGGCGCATTTGGCAAAGTTTGTGGCCATAACGAAGTCGTCATGCATGAATTACGAGCATTTTATCCTCAAGAAGTCTTGAATACTAAAGTTTGCAGCAAACTCTTTCCAGCACCTGGCAATCAAGGATTTGATGGTTGTCTCGAGCATCTCCGGTATGCTTGTATACACCACCGAACGAGCATGACTCTATGGGATGCCGAGTTCTTTCTCTTTCTCTCCTCGAACGGACGTGTGACGTGGTCCAAGAAGCATCAGCTCTTGTCTTTATCACTCGCGAGTTTGCAATGTCTTGTGCCTGCCCTACGAAGTTGGACGGCGGCGTGTGAAGGTCGCATGCCCCCGAATGCAGTCTTGCGAGCGATTCAACTCTGTTGCCAGCTTGGCAGCGGTGCGAAGAAATCAAGCGATGGCAAATTGTCGTTGAAGATTTTAAAGCGGATTATGAGTTTTGAGTTTGGTGGTTCGACTCGGTTGTGGCAGCAAATTGCAAACGTAGGGACGCCATTAGATGAAGAAATGGTGTACGATTCGCAGTAGTTTCTGGATTCAAGAGATTGTATGGAAATGAATTGGGAAACAGCATTAAGATTTGTTTTTGCGTGACGCGAAGATGAATGGTGTTGCATGTTTAATGGCCGGGTAGCTTAAAAAAATTATCGTTTTTTTGATTAATTTTGAAAATAAAGGAAAGTGTAGCGACTTCATGGCGCCCGAGTCGTCCTGAAATGATACTTTTCGCACAACAACAATGGTTTTTGCGGTGAAAGCTGTTTTAGTGACAATTACGGTGCCATGATGAAGTCGTATTCTGTCATTATGTCGATTCGCGCAACGACTAGTGCTCTGTTTAATGGCGGAGAAGACGCATTATCGTCAGAAATAAAGGAGCTTTTCGAGACGCTAAAACCCTTTTAAAACTATTAATTGCCGTGAAAAATATTTTTTTTAGCTTTTGGTTCTTTCTGGGATTTAATCGTGCCAATAGGAAAAAGAACTTATTAGCCGCTTCGGCATTTTCAGGCTAAATGAGCCAGTGATTCACAAAAACACTGAACAATTGACCTCCCACCACCGAAAGTTCATTTGAAATTTGGTGCCTTAGTTCTGTTTGACTTGATTCAAAAGGGATTCCTTATTGAGATGCCGACCACGCTTTACAGAAACCTGTCATCAAAGGACGCCGAGTGCTATATTAATTTTAAGCTTTTCCTAATAATAAAGTTGGTGTGAAGCACATTTTTTTTTAAAGGGATCGCCAATCGATATCTAGTCTTACAAATTACATCTCTCGTACTTGACGCATACGTAAATAGGTAAATTAAAGAAAATGATGTAACAATTGGCGGGGTTAATTTATGCTTAAATCAACCAATAATCGATAGATCTAATGTCGTATTGCGTCAATATTACCAAATTTAAAAATATTGGAACCATTAAGTTAAAATTAATTTTGATAAAAATTTGTACTTCTTTTTTTATTTCCCTTATACATAACAATATTTATTATTTCCTCTTATACAAAACAATATTTATTATTTCTCTTAAAGAAATAACATTTATGCAACGGGACACCCGTTATATCACCCCCTTAAGCAATTGTCACTTTAGTGACTGATGTAAAGTGACGGAAAGCTTTATTATGTCTCTCTCTGTAAATAAGCACTTATTAGTTTTATTTGAACTCCATTTTTTTAATTGTACATGGTATCGAAACCCGTGCGCGTCGCCTGTGGAACTGCAATGCTGGAAGCTGCACGGCTCAGTGCAGCTGTTAGCGATGCAAATGTTTCAGTAGACGCTAACGCGGCTGTGACAAGTCACCTGCTACTCCCATTGTAGGTGACTGGGCCGAGTCGGCGTTATCGCCCAACTCGGTGGCAACTGTCAAGGCCTCCGAACCAACCGTAGCCACGTTCGTTAAACCTACGGGTTCTAACGTGGCGACCAAAGAGGTGATGACGAAGTTGCTGACATCTCGTCAGATCCTTTTGGTGCGGAGTCATCTTGTGATGAGTCCATGGACGACGACAACTGTCCATTATTTACGGGAGGACGTTGGTCCAGAGAGATCCCGTCAGCGCGAGTTAGCGTTGACGGTCGACAATGCTACTCGCGACCAGTTAAAAAGTTGTGCGCATGTTGCGGCTGATCAACTGGCGATCAAACAGGAACATCAGTCCCTTCAAAAAGAGCTGGTGACAGCTC
This sequence comes from Bremia lactucae, assembly GCF_004359215.1. Classification (NCBI taxonomy): domain Eukaryota; phylum Oomycota; class Peronosporomycetes; order Peronosporales; family Peronosporaceae; genus Bremia; species Bremia lactucae. The sequence continues at coordinate 3,648,290 of NC_090611.1, forward strand.
GTTAAGAAGATCTCATTCTTGGACGATGTAGTGGATCGTCTGGTTCGTGAGTGTCAGACTCTGTCCCGAGACTATCATGCTCTAGCTCGGGACCATCAGGCTTTGGCAGGCGCTTTTGACCGTCCCGGGGTGATTCAGAATCTGAAGAAGCCTCGTACTGATGGTACCGTCGAAGACTTCAGACATAAAACGTACGATGCGTACGCATCCTACGAGGCAGTTCGATCGTGTACGCATTTCCTTGGCGGTGCAGAACACGAAATGGGCCAAAATACCTGGGTTGATATTTATTACAGCCCACATTCATCGCTATATGTTTTAGTAGTTTTACCGTAGACACTAGGACTAGATCATTAACATTAAATTAAAGAGTATTAGCTCTTCCATTTTTGTTAGAGTTCCGTATCTGTCGGTCCACCGCATCAGCGATGGAATCCAGTACAAAATGAACCACTGCTTCTTTAGCCAGCAGGAATTCTTTTACTGACTCGGTTTTGTTTTTGTCTTCAGCACTGCGGAGATGTCATTCTCCTCGTTAGTAATAGCATTAATGTTTTCAAGTCGGTTATAGGATTGTCGTTATTGCTAGGTTTCTCGACTTCAATGTTGATCGAATCAGCATTGGTATCCTCGCATTGACCGTAGAGTCAATGCGTGATGAGCAAAAGCTAGATTGTTCTTTGCTCGAGCGAGTCCTCCCCCCTTGAAAAAGAGTGACTCTCTGACAAGGTGGGAATACGTGGATGGCGTAAGCCGTTCACGAAAAACGGTGCGTGCTTTGTCGAAGCATGCTGATTACTCTTATTTTCAAATTTCCCTTTAAGCTCTAGTTTTAGTGCAATTATACCCTTTAAGAAGCAAACAATTCGCTTCGCCCACGGTCCTTTGGCGCATGCGTTCGTCGCTGACCCTTTGCACAGAAAATGCAATGTCGGGTATTGTGCACCTTGACAGCCACAGCAGGCTCCCAATCACCGACAGATAAATTTTCACAGTCGGACGTTCTTGTGAACCGTCACCGAAATAACTCTCGTCCTCGTCGTCCTGCTCTTCGCCGATCGGCGTACGTGCGGAATTAGCCCACTCCAGACATAGTCCTGCAACCACTTCTCAAAAGCACTGAGCATGCTTCCTACAGGTACCCAATTTTCTTGGAATACGTCGCACCAATGCCGAAAACTTGGTCACTTCACCCCCATCTCTAACCTCGAATACCTCCATGTCAGTGAAAAAAAACTTGAAGTACTCGCAGACTCTCTAACCAGTCACCAATAGGTCGTCCACGTAGACTTCTACCAGTATGCATCACCTTTTAAGTACAAAAATTGTCGGTGTAACATTGTGCAAATCCGATTTAATGTTAGTGTATCGTGCAGCAACTGTGCCCACAATTGCCCAGTCTGTTTCAACCCGTGTAGACTTTTGCGAAGTTTCACCGCCACCTTGCTCTTGTCTTTAGTACCCAAAATCTTCATTTCAGCATCGCCAGATTCCATTCATTGTAATACAGGGAGCGTAATCTCGAGACCCTCCTCTTTGTCTGCTTTGACCTATGCATTAGGAACATCTCCATGTCAGGCAGGCACACCCCACGCTCGCGCCAATGCTTTGCACTACATTTGCCGTTGTCATCTGCATTACGGCACTGACGTAATACTTTAATCAACACCAAACGAACGCTCTTTCCACAAGCCATGAGCCTTGCCTCAAATCGATTCAGCATCCCGTCCGCGCGCCGTTTAGTTCTAAAGATCCATTATGAGCCTAGCACTTCTGACCAGGACACCTGAGTGTGACCTCCCATGTCCCGTTTGGTATGAGCGAATCGATTTCAGAGCGCATTGCGTCGCGCCACTTCATCACATCTTATTTTGTACTGCATCTCTGTCTTCAATCAATCTTACCATTGTGACCGGTACATATTCGGTTACCATGTATCGAGTGGTCATGTGCCTTGCAGTCATGTTTTCTTTGCTAGAAGTAGCATCGGCATTTTATTGCTTGTGATTGGTATTCTTTAACCTTCCGCGAGATCCGTGCTTGAATGATCGTTTATTAAAGTCAATTACCTCCTTCCACTTTTGCAGCCTCCTCCCGATTTTCGACAGCTCGGTCTAAGTTAGATTTTACTCTGCGATGCTGGATCTGTAATTGACGGTTTTCCTCAATGCGCATGCTCTCCACATTTTTGACATGTGAGTCGCTATTACTAAGCGCACACATGGCAATTATACCTTGAATCGTTGATCTCGTCGTTCTTCCCGACGTTTATACCAACCTAGACACCATGCTTCTACGACATATTTTAGATCGCGATAAGCCGTGCACTGGCTTTTAAAACCGCGACATCAGCCATACTGGGCCTGACACCGTTTAATACTTCGATGACAGAAAATCGCTTCATATTTGCATTGCTTAGACTGCGGTTCAAAAATTTACGTTGTAATTTGGACTGCGTCGCCCCAAAAGTGCGATGGCAAGCCACTGGAAAAAATTATGCATCTTGTCATATTTAGCACTGTCCTGTGCATGCCTTCTGCCTTCCCGTTGGATGCTTGATTGTCAGCTTAAAATACTTGTCTGCTTACTCCGATCAGCATGCAAAACATGTCAACGTACCAATATTCACCACCGCCATCGGCTCTAAGGATATGTACCTTGCAATTAAATATGTGCTCAAAGAATATCAGATAGTGCTCGAGCATTTTCGCAGCCATATTTTTCTTTCGCGCGACAAATATTCTGGAGTAGTTTGATGCATGGTCATTAAAGTTGACCATATAGCGATTACCACATCGGTCCCGCCGGTGCCATAGGACCTATCAGATTGCTGCAAATGACTCCTTCAATTTGATTAAGTGGTGAGTGAGCACCGCTATCCTTCTTTGTATGTGTGCTCTTGAACTGCTTTTCGTGAACACAAGTGATGTAGGTAGGTATCTGTCTATCAATAAACTCAACGACTGAGCCCTCACTGTCCACTGTTTTTCAACTTTATCATACATTGGATGGCCTAGTCTCTCGTGCAAGTCCAGAAGCATGCATCTCACCGAGACATTCACGTCAACATCTGCAGCTGTTAGAGCCGCAAAGACTTTATTATTTCTTGATGCAGCACACTCGCTCTGTGTGCCACAACCATATGTTGTTCTTCCTTCTAACCTTGAAAACTCGAGCTCCATCACTTGTGCGCTTTAAATAGCGGCTCCCTTCTTCGAAGATCAGTGTCACTCACTTTGCTTCGAGTTTACAGTTGGATAGCAGGTCGTGCGTGAGATCCTTTGCATGATAGACGTTGCTCAACATAACCACATGCATAATTCCACCCACGGTAGCTCGCAACGTGACTTGGCCTTTCTTCGTCACCTTGATAGCATATCTATCAGCAACATTACACTCGTCGAAGCAGTCGACCGCGTTCTCAAGCCGGCTAACGTCCATTACCAAATGCCTGCTGGCGCCACTATTAAGAATCCAGGTCTGTTTTCGACTTTAGGAGAGCTACCGATGCCCAGAGCAAATGAGGAATGCTTTTCACCAGTTCTGACCTTGCATTTTCTCTTGGTACGTCCGATCTGGTTACACTTCTAGCATCTCTTTCCATCGTAAGGAGCAATTACATCAGCTACACTATTAACAATGCGGATATTAGGTTTGCTGTAATTTGATTGACGCCCACCGCTTATTATATGTGTGCTTGTATTGTTCAAACGCACTGGCGAAGTCCGCCAATTCCAATGCTTGCGACGACGAACAAGCCGCGTTTGCATTGCTCGCTTTAATTCTGGCGCAGCTCCATCGCAAATATATTTAAAAAAAAGATCCGGGTAGTTCGCCGAGATTGCTACTGCAACCAGGTACTAATATCGTTCCGTTCATGATCAATCACTCTGTTTGTATGCTCCCATCAATCGTTCCGCTTGTCCCACAGTAACTTCTCGATCGTAAACCTCCAACATCTTGTTCATCAAATGCTCAAGTGAAGGCACTTCGGACGCCCTATCTTGTCGAAATGCTTTCTCGCTTTGCCATCGAGATATCTATTAAGTGTACGCATCTTGTATTCATCAGGCCATTCACCTCCACTGAGGGGTCGGTCTCTGCCGAGCTAGTCCAAAAAAACTGCAATTCCCATCCCTAAACACTGCTCCAAGTCCTTTATATTCCTCCCTTCCAGAAAAGTACTTGATAGGCAGCTTTATGTCCTTCCGGCTGGCATCTTGACCCAAAAATCTTGAGGCGTGTAGCGCTTGCAACGCAGGCTGCACGATCGGGAAGAATTCGGACGATGCTTCGCGTGAGGCTGAGGCATTCTATAGGGCATTTCCATTTCGATCGCTTCGCTGAGCAAGTCAGCTTTTGTCCAGTACCGTTTTGAGCCAAGAACTGGCTGAAGACTCTCCTTACGGGTCTCCGGTCCGTGGTGGTGGGGGGCAGCTGGGCCCACTCTGTGCGTTCCCGCGCCAAATCACGCATCAGATTGAAAACGGGTCCCTCGAGTCGATCTTCATCATGCCTAGAGGCCCCGTGCTCTCTCGCTTGAAGGGGTCTCAAGCTATCACTTGTGATCTCATCGACCGCATTTGGGATGAGAGCTCTTAGTGAACCAGCAGGAGGGTCTTCCGGGGGTCTTGGGCTCATAACCTGTTATTTTTCCTGTCGATTAGGCTGCAAAATAGAAGCTAAATGTATTTGGAGCTTATTATCTTTAATCCTTATACGTCCGTCACCTTTTATCTCTCATGTAGACCTATATGGTGCACCACCTGTTCCGAGAGTCGCATCCTTCAACAATACCAGTCGCGCCCTCTCACATCATCGTTTGCGCCCTCCCACGTCACCAGTTGCGTCCTTATAACAAAACCGCGCACCACGTCATGCGCTATATGCTTCAGACAAAGCCATTTCGCAAGATGCACAATTGTTCGCAAGACGCACAATTATTCCGCAATGTATAATGGATAGAAACAGTCACTTGGAGCCTTTACTATCCTCAAAGCTGCTTCATCTTCATTAACCTATTTGCTAGAAAGATTGACGTCTCAATTTTATATTTGCCTTTGTTTTGGCCCCAAATAAGCACTCCCATATTCTTACAGAAAAAAACTTGCACGATCACAAACGCGCAGAACCTTGCTGTCTAAAAAAAAGGTTTACCATCTGAGCTGTAAAAGGCCATTCATGAACCAAGAATAGGTGTAGCTTCGTGACCTGCGCTTGGTAATTGCTCACGAGTATAGAAAAAAACAAGTCATGTTATCTTTCTATTGAATCGCACTCCACGATTTATTCGATGTAAACCCAATGACCAGTTTTTTTCTCCACTGTGATCTTTAATCAATTTACACGTCACATTTTGTTCGAGATGGAGCCAACGATAACTCCTTTCTCGAAGCAATTCCTTGTTATTGCCTAAAGTGCCTGCCTAAATCAAATCCTTATTGCAACTTCACCCTTCTTCGCTTAGTAATATTAGCTTAAGCATTCGCTACGGGGCACCTTTCGCTAGTACTGCTTCAGTACTAGCAAACTTACACTGATGATAGTGTGGCAAGGTACATTCGATCACCTCACGTACACGACGTGCATAGGAAATTCTTAGTTGCCGAGGACCGCTTAACAACAATAAAAGACAAAATAGTGCTTTGTTTAGGGGAGTAAATCTCACATAATATATATTTAAGCTCCTACGTAATAATTAATACCTTCGTATAGTTCTGACTTTAATATATTAATAAGAAGGCAGCCTCAATGGCCACAGACGTTAACACTACGGCCACAGACAAATTACTACGGCCACAGACAAAACTACTACGGCCACAGACGTGACTACAATTTTCCCAACTCTACTACTTAATAATGTTGAAGATGTCATAAACAGAAAATTGCTACTTAATACCAATGGTTGTATCGGATCTTACCTCCCGGTTCACATCATATAAATACGGACCGATAATTCTGATTATATGCGACATAATTAGATCTACTAATACATCTAGTAAATACAATGACAAGGACATTCTATCTAGAATAATCTGATCTGACCATAATTACATTGAAACAAACACATTTAAAAAAATAGTCAGCAGATTCGGATCAACACCCATTTTTATCGCAAATTTGTACATCTCAACACGAATCGAGCTAGATATCCGCAGCACTCTCAGTAGGTATGGGCATGTAACATAACTAGTTCAGGAGCTCAAGTCAACTTACGTGCCAGCAAACCGCGCAATTTGGCTGTTTCCGCGATTGTTTCGGTGTCATCCTCCTTTCCTCCTCTGTGTAAAGCAAAATTCAGTTAGGCCTAATGATACCATCTCGTAAGCAATTCCCAATAAATCTTATTTCACATCTACGGCTGCTACCACGGCTTTAGGAGCCTATTTCGTTTCCAGCGTTCCTCGAATCTGTTCTGCGCGCGCCATGTAGGCTTCATGATAGTTTCTTTAAAAGTAGGGTATTTCTTGTCTGTGCGGTGTGTTGTGTATACCGCACGTCATATGTCGCTCCCTGATGTAGGAAAGTATATTTTAACGCAAAATTTCACGCCGCCCATAAAGTGCTCTAGCGCCCTTTGTAGAAAATCAAAAGGTTGTGTGAATTGTGATTGGTCATATCAATTGTATGTGGCCGTAGTAGTCTTGTCTGTGGCCGTAGTGTTAATGTATGTGGCCATAGCGGCTGCCAAATAAGAACTATGTATACTGATTAACCCACCCTTGTGTATGCGATGCACATGGGTGCATTCACATTAGGAGGGATGATGCCTAGCGTTATCCGTGATTACGGCTAGCGTCTCATAGATACGAGGTATTATCTATAGTACGCTCGCAATAAATCAGTGTCTATTGAAAGAGATGTCATTTATGATTGGTTTAGATCCGTGTTATGTATAATACATTTAAATATAAATCAGTCTGAAAACTATTTCTAAAGACAAGTGCGCACGTGAAGCGGGATTGCCGCTCCCGTGACGTCACTTGTACTAAGGTACTTGGTTCGTTGGGTGATGTCGCTTAGGCGCCCACCACTACCTCATTGCACGTAAAGAGAAGACGGTCAGACCACTTCCGCAATAGACGTGCCGTTTACACTTGGTAGCACTAGAAATCCTTCCCACGACCCGAATTTCTGAGCGTGTCAGTGAAGATGAGCCTCAATATCGATTGGACTCATTTCCCCCACCTCTCCAAACATTGGGAGGCGAGGTGCTGCTTCAGGCGCGCTACTTTGGATTGCGACAGGCGAAGCGATCTCTGCAAGAGTATGTGCAAGAGATGCGCTCGCCGTCGGCGTCCACTACTTACCGTAAGTCCAATTCCGGAGCACATTAAGGTGCCCACGTTAATGAATGGACTACGGCATGGTTCATCGCGACAGGTCCTCCTCAGGAAGGTGGTCAGATGCCACTCCTATGGAGCTGGGTAAAAATGCGGCAAGCGCGGCCATATTATGGCTCGCTGCTTCGCCAGGGTCCTTGCTGGGGCGAAGACGCCCAGCAAGAGGACTCCCTTCCCAAAGGGCGATGGCAAGAACCAGCGTGCTAGACGCATGAGTTCTGCATTGTTTATTGATGGGTCGGGAATGCATAAGCGCAGTAGGGGCGGAATGCTTAATTGACGCGGACTATGAAGCTTCTCATGCAAAGAGAAGTTTACAGTTCTAGGTATGAAGAGTATGTATGACCTCATCCCAGGCATGCCATGGTTGGTCAAACACCAACCATGGATAGACTGGCGTACACGCACAGTTACGAACTCTACGCAGGACACCGAAAATATGTGCTCCTGCGAGGGACGTATAAAACTGATGTCGTGTCGAACACAGTTGAGGGTGCGTTGACGGGATGTCAAATGTCACCAATTCCGTCCCAGCTCGTGGAGACTGGGGTAGTGAAAAGGGCGATGACAAGTAGTCATGCGTCCGAATGTCCTGCACAGAGGAAAAAGCCTGTGGCAGTAGACAGCGAGCGAGCTGACAGGAAGCCAAGCGTCGCATGAACCGGCACAGTGCCTAGAGCGTGGTGCGGCTGGACGGGGTGCGTTAGCAAGGACAGCAACAGCACCCGCTTCTCAGTCAAAGGTCGTGGTGACTCGAAGAATGAGTACCCGACACATTAGGACGATTAAAGGCACGTCTAAGCGAGTGACCTTTGAATCTGTTCCAATTGAAGAGGACGGCCGTTCGAATGAGGTGATCGAAGCATCATCTGTTGAGGTGCTCCGGCTAGTACTTAAAAATTGCCGAGGAGATAGTCAAACTCCTGGAGATGTCGTGGGATCTGTTCCTGTCCGAACTAAAGAAAAAAAGGTCCGTGAAGTAGTCACACCAATTCCAGAAGAGAACTTGGTGGAGTGTTGCTCGTCATCCACCTTGGACGAGAGCGTCCTGGAAACGGACAGAAATAAACGGTTCGCTTCTCAAGGCTGGGATGCATTGAGAGACAGCCCCTTTCTGAGTTTCTATGGAAACATCGCGATGTGTTCCCAGAAGAAGTGCCGAGCCGCCTACCAGCAGATAGGGGCATCGGGTGCGAATCGGCCTCGAATCTGGCACGAAGTGTTGTGTAACCAGGCAATGGCCGGTGCCGAAAGAACAAGTCGATTATATTGATGAGCTCTTCGACAAGCGAGCCAAGGCGGGACATGTGCGTGAGAGCAATCGCCTCACTACAGCCCGACCTTTTGTGTGCGTAAAGCCACAGGTAGATAGCGCGTGGTTCATGCTACAATAAGCTAAACACGGCGACCATACCGGCGCAAACGCGAATCCCGCGGAAATATGCTTTGTTGAACTGCATGGGAAAGTTAACTATCTTTTCCGGGTTGGATTTAAAGAATGGCTACAATCAGGTACTCATGAGAGAGTCCGATGTGGCCAAATCAGCTGTAAGCACCCCAAACGGTATGCTTTGGGAGTGGCTTGTGATGCCCCAAGGTTTGCAAAAGCACCAGCGACATTCAACCGAGTGGTGGCTCACGTAATGTGTCAGCACCGTGCCAACGCGCCCCATTACTTTGACGATGTATTCGTAAATAGTAGGGCCGAGGACGGGCTGAGCGAAAGAGAGTCGCACAAGCGTCATTTAGATGCTGTGTTGCAGACTCTAGAGGACGCTCAATTGTACGTCAACTTGCAAAAGTGCGTCATCGGGGTCCCCGAGATACTTGTGCTGGGCTGCATTGTAGGTACACACGGTGTAAGAGCAGACCCAGACAAGTATAAATATGTAAAGAAATGACCAGTCTCACGAAATGTGAAGGATTTGCGCCAATTCCTAGGGTTCGCTAATCACTTGCATAAGTATAGCAAGAATTATGTTGAGCGAACTAAACCATTCTTTGACCTCCTTAAATAGGACGCAGAATGGGTTTGGTTAAAAGAACAAGAAGATGTGCTCACATCGGTGAAGCAATCTCTTATAGAGGCACCAGTCTTGGCATTGTCAGACGCGGATAAGCTTTAAGCGTCGTGTGTGATGCAAACAATTTTGCAATCGGCAGCGCGCTCATGCAAAAGGATGACGCTTATATCTGAGGAAGGGGCTAGTTTAAGCTATCACCCTTGCTCCTATAGCGAAAGTCGAGACCCTGTTCGTTCTCATATCCAAAAAGCAGTCGTACCTTGCAAAGGCACTGTCACATATACGAGCCATATTCGTGAATACACGCTTATCCGAGACGAAGCATGGGCATTACATTTGTGAGCTATAAGCTTCATTTAGCTTACTTTAGAAAGGAATGATTTACTTTCCTGTTATATTTGTTGAGGGGTAAGCACAGCTTCGACTTGTGCAATGGCGCACTGTCGAAAGAAAAATTCCAAATGCTGAAATTAATTTTAAGAATACCGGTTTGGTTAGAACGGGTTAAAATTGACCCTTTTCAATTTTTAATTTGTGAAGGCAATCTCACTTCACTTTAAGTGAAGCAAGGCGGTCAGGAAAATCTTGCTTAAAATTGTACCTGAAAAAGAAAGAAATACTTTAGTTATAATTTAAAGCTAATCACCGAAATATTAATTTGTCTTGAAGCAGTCACTTAATCGTAAACATTTATTATCAAAAACTAGGGAATTGATAATCCCCTTAAGGTTTTTGGGTTAATCGCCTCAGTATGATATGGAAGGTTAAGTTATGCATGCAGAGTGCTAACGAGGGTTTGGCTCCTTTTGGTCACAATCAAGTGCATGTGCTCACAATACAAAGAACAAGAGGACCCAGCTCACGAAGATGCGGGAGTGCAGCAACAGGACCCGCAGGACCAGGAGGACCTAGTTCATAGAATATAATGTTCTTGTGTCATGACTGGCGTATACAGGGCTCAATTTCCAAAATATAATATTTTTGTGTCATGAACGAACCGTGAAATAGTCGAATAAGAAAGGTCACAAACAAGCGAGCTTGAATCGAACTGAACTGAATGATTTCAAATTGAGAATAAAATAGTTGACGTCGAAAGGCAGCGAGCAGCCAGTGCTATCATATTGTCCCCTGCCTACCTCGGAGTGCATTACCACTATGCGAGCATAAAAATTAGTCAATCTTGTCAAACTGAGGAATTTTTTTTACCACAACCTGAGGGGAGATGAGCGATCCCCTTGGATTCATCCTATTCAAAATGAAGCCAGAGTTCATTCGCTGGCACACATCGGTTGGAGAACCGTTGTTGTGGTACATTTACTTTATGGGTAAAATACCCTTTTATCTAATTTTAAAATAGTTAGTTACTTAAATCCCATTTATTATGGGTAACAAATGTGGTCGCCGCCAGATATAAATCTGGCGGCCAAAATCTATTTTTAATTAGCTAGGGTAAGGTTTTTAGATTTAAATAATTCAATATAGTGCAGTTCTCCTTTTGATCTTAAAGCGTTAAGTGCCTTCCTAAGGCTGGCACATTGATCTGTAAGAGATAGAAGCCTTTCTAAGGTATACCCTCTTGGGCACTAGTTGCCACTTGTTTCTACGAACCCCTGAACCCCTTGAACTAGGATTCCTTAAGCTTTAATAGCTTGTACGACTCCCTGAGTTGTTAAACCCATTAGTTCAATAGAACTTAGTGACTCTCTGAGTCTGAAAGTCTTCCTCTGACTTTAGGAGCGAGGTAGCTCCGCTACACTACGGCTGTGGATCCCTGGAAGCATAGAGTGCGAGATTTGCATGTGTTCTGATAATAAATATTTAGGGTTTTTCTTTCTCAAGCAGCTGAGAAAGTTCAGTGCAGTCGTTTCTATTGCCAGATATTTTAATTTTAACTCGATCTTTTTTTAAGTACGAATCACCGGGCTTTTTGAAGATTCAATTGCCTTGCTTTCGTCTCTTTTGCACAACCGACACGTGTTTGCTGTAATGGTGTGTACTACACTAGTCTGTACGCACCACAGAGGTCGTTCAGTGGTCGTTCAGTTTTAATCTTGGTCGTCCATTCTTTTAGAAAACCAAGATAAATGAAAAATGTACGGAGAGGGATGGTGCGGACATAAATTATTGGGTCTTCTCTCTAAGATTCCCACTTTTAAATTTCCTTTAAATCCCTCAAGCAAAACACCGCGACACGATGGCTGACCAATTGACGGAAGAGCAAATTGCCGAATTCAAGGAGGCTTTCTCCCTGTTCGACAAGGACGGCGATGGAACGATTACCACCAAGGAGCTCGGCACGGTCATGCGCTCGCTGGGCCAAAACCCCACGGAAGCTGAGCTGCAGGACATGATAAACGAGGTTGATGCGGACGGCAACGGCACGATTGACTTCCCCGAGTTCCTCACGATGATGGCTCGTAAGATGAAGGACACGGACTCGGAAGAGGAGATTTTGGAGGCATTCAAGGTGTTCGACAAGGACGGAAATGGATTTATTTCGGCCGCTGAGCTTCGTCACATCATGACCAACTTGGGCGAGAAGCTCACGGACGAGGAAGTGGATGAGATGATTCGCGAGGCTGACATTGACGGTGATGGTCAGATTAACTACGAGGAGTTTGTCAAGATGATGATGTCCAAGTAAGATAGTTACTTGTCGTCATTCTCCAAGCGAAGCGGACTCGGTAGAAGCGCAGGCGCTGTGGTGCTGTAGACGTTTCACGCGATAGTTGCGTAAATAATTTAGAAACAGCTGGAGGAAACATGCTTCGTAGTGTAAGAGATTGCATTACTGTAGTAGTGAATGGTCGCAAGATCGTTTCTAATCGCGTGATTAAAGAAATGTTTTTCTCTATAAGAACATCGTTGTCTATGCACGCACGTCTTGTACTATTGTGTGCTATCGTCTTCCACCGACGTTGCGTCGTGTATTTACAGTGAGTGTGGTACATGCTATAATTTGCTGTCCTGTTGACAATACACTCACTCACCTCTGGTGGAGGCATACCGCTACACTGTAAATAGCATTAGAAACTCGTTTTTCAGTTGTTCTTTTAGAAGGAACACGGCCAACATAGATGAAGTCAAAAATTTCTTTTTTCTGACATCATCTTTTTTGATCTCAGAAAGATGGAAATGATCGATTTCATTACAAGATTCGTAGTATTGTGAGCTGCGGAAAACCCATATAGTATTGTGAGCTGCGGAAAACCCATATCGAGGGAGCTTGTAAAAATGTCTAGCAGCTAAGTGTTTCAAGATAATCTCGATCAGCGATTATTTGTGATCAAGCAACGCCGTGACTGCCTGCGTTCTTCATATCGTCGTGATTGCCTATTAAGCCAGGTGACGATATTGTCAGATCAGGTATCATTGAAAAACATTTTGTTTTAGCATGCCCACCTCCTCTTTAAGACTATAATCAGTAAGATCAAGCGACATTACAATTACGCATCAAAGATTTGGACAAAGTACCGCGCGACGTTTCAAAGGTCGTAAGGTTGATAGATATCCCAGCGATTTGTTGCGCTACTGGCTCCACGAATAATGCAGCCTTCTCACATGCATTGGCAACCCTCAGGCCATAGGTTGCTCAAGAGCTTTCTCACCATGCTGCAGACATTAAATCTTTTAAAAGACTAAGAACGGTGTATATACAATACGTTTTTAAAGAGGTTTACAGGGCAATAAGTTAAATCTAAGGTCCCTGTGACCGTGATGCCGTGCTAATTAGAATACATGTCAGGAACTACTGTGACGTCCTCCGAGTCCGTTGCATTTCGCTCGCGTCATAACTGTATAAGCTGATCCGTTAGTTTGTGGCTGCATGAAAAAGCGCCATTCAGTTACGTAATGTTCTTAGCGGACTGGTGTCGACATCATTGAAATAGAAGAAAAAAGACTCGTCGAACCAGAAGAATAGTGAGCCGTTTCAAACTCGGGAGCAAACATTACGACACACTCCAGAACTTCTCGCTGGATCTCACACCGTGCCAAAAGGATCCCATAAAAGTTATTTTGCTCTTCCCTGTGCACTAAACCTCGCACCATCTTGATGGATTACCGCCAGTACCAGGCCCCACAACCCGCAATGCTTTCGTCCTCGCGCGGCATGGCTCGGCTCAACGGAAGCAATCGGGCGGCGTGGAACGCCATGGATCTGGAAATTGGAGCCCAGATGCCACCTGCCAATGCGCGCGGCGCAACGACAGACGGAGGTGCGCTCTCTGCCCGTAATATCTTGCTTCATCAGAAACTACGTGAGCGCAAGCGCTACGACTCGGCCGACGACGCAATGAAGAAAGCAGCGGCCAGTCGGTCTCAGACCTCACCACCGTCGACTCAGACCCACGTATCGTCGACTCCGACTCCGATGGTTTCACCAATGTCAGGATTCTCACCAATGGGCGGCCAGTCGGCTTTTCTTACTGCAATGCAAGGCGATGGGTTAAAACGCAATGTGCCCCCAATACGCCTTTGTATGAGGCGCGAGGAGGGCCCGAGGAGGGGCGCAATGCATTGATTCAGCGGAAATTGCAGAGCAAAGTCTCGTTTGATTCGGCCGATTATCAAATGAGCAAGTCCACTCTTCCCGCGTATGTCAACGACCCTTTATTGGATCTTGAACAAGCCAAGAAGGCGTCGTGTACGTCGTCGCCAATCAATGCAAGCAAACTCGAGTCGGTTACAATGAGTCCGAGTCGTGCGAGCAAGTACGGTTCTTTATTGGATGGAAGAAAGAAACCAAGTCGACGAGATCGCTTGGATCCGCAGTATGAAATTAATCCTGTTCTAGAGGAAAAACTAGGATCAACGTATGGCAAACTCTCGGCAGCACATGTTTTAATTCGACGTAAATTAAAGGAACGAAAGCGGTTTGACTCGGCCGACTATGCAATGGAGCAACAAGGTCAGCCTACGGAGGTGCCCGTGGATCTTGTCACTGGACCTCTTGTCGTAGCGCCTTATGGATCCTTAAGGGCATCACCTATTGATCATCAAGTGAAGCACATTAAGTTATCCGATAATCCAAGCAAACGGGTGGCATCTCCTGCGAAAGAGGTCGTTGTGAATGCTGCTCAAGCAGCGCTAGCGGCACGAGCGGCACGATATGCGAGTTGTCATGGAGCTGAAGGCACAAAGCCAATGACGCGCCATTTGTCACAAGCAGCATGTGACCGCTATGGACTGGACAAGTCTTTGGTTTTGTCGGGTGCGGCCATTGGTCGCAATGTAATTTTGCAGCATAAGCTTGCCGAGCGAAAGATTTTTGATTCGGCTGATCATTTCAAGAAAACTACATGAGTGGAGGGTGAAGGATTATTGGAGGGCTTGTAAGGGTGCAGCGACTGGCTGGGTTTATCAGGCATTGCGTATGGACTCGTGAAAAGGTGGGTGGTTAGTGCTTTTGTAGACGACAGTATTTTGATTAATTACTTCGCTTTTTTTGAAACGTACAAAATAAAAGAAAATGTGGACATCTGGTATTAGTGCGAGTGTTTGTATGGTAGTTGTTTTAAACGTTTCTGTCGCCAGCGCGACCAGAAAATAGATCTGGCAATGTAACGACGAAAATGATTTGTTTTTAAAGTCAATTAACATTTTTTCGATATTGTTATTTCATTTTAGTACAAATGGTAAGCTCCATCTTGCGTTTTTGTTTTTTGAAATCGAACTTTGCGTAAACAAACACCACTGGCCCCCGTCCACAGCACAGCGTTAACCGTTAACGCAACAATGCAGTCATTCGCACTTTCGTGTTTTACGTTGGGTTTGGATTATTATGCTTTGACGTGCAACAGAGCCAGTCATCTTCTACGCGTCAATCCAGGAGCTGACGATTAATGGATTTTTCGGTAGCAACCCTAGTCTTTGTAAATTCCAAAAAAATAGTAGGCGAACTGTAACGTATTGTTACATGAAATTGACACTTGAAGGTTGTCGATTAATATAGGGAGCCGCTAGCCAGCACTCACCTTCGGCTAACCACCATTCACCCTGGCTTGACAAGCTAAATGCTTTCCGCGAGCGGTTCAAGGAACGGACCGTAGTCGTTGCACGCTATAAGTTGCATCGCGAACTCACGAGCTCCATCGTGCCGTACAAACTTAACCTTCTTGAAAAACTATGTTCTCCACGTAAAACTGAAGGTTCCTCGCGCATCAAGCAGCGCGGGGGGTTAACTATTACTTACAAGTACTGGTGAAGATGCCCGCCATTTTTTGGCGTCAAATCACTTTCCATAACACTTTAATCTCTTTGCAATGAACAACCTGCAACTTGGAACTCTTGGAGAGCTCGGAGGGCGAGTGTTTGCTACCCTAGAAGAGGCTTGAGCTGCAGTAGATTCTCAATTGCAAGACGAGAGTTTGTTTTGACTATCAAGCATACAAGGCGGGTGGGTAACAAAAATATGGTGACGTGAAAGCTGTGGTTCTCTACTGCTCTTGTGCAGCACAACAACCACAACTAGAGGCAGAAGCAGAACAGCAACAGTGCGTGGCAGTCGGGATGTACCTTTAATTGCACCATACGCCGTAAAATGGCACAGAGTAGACAGCGTTTTTTATGACAAGGAACTCAACCATGCACCCTTTGCCGACCCGTCTGTCCACCCGCAAGGACGTGCTCTAACCTCAGCTCAATGCCAGCAAGTTATTCGGCTTGCTTCAGATGGGCTGCGGCTGACGCGCATGGTCACTACAATGCGCAGGTAAACTATGAGCGTGACCCCTCGCAACGTGTACAACTTAATTCAAGCAGAGCGCAACTTCAATTTGGCTGGCCGCTCTCCGCCCCAAGCGCTGCTTGACAACCTTGAGGGGAACGAGGCCGAGGCTCCTTATTTCACGCGGTTTGGGTGTACGACCATCAAAGGCTCACACACCTGTACATTATCTCACCATCAGCAAAGGAAGTCTACAGCAAGTTCTCAGCGGAAAAAATATGGTTGATTGACTCAACTTACAAGACCAACCATTTTGGGCTGCCATTGATGCACGTTGTAGGCGTGACCGCCACACCGCAGACATTCACGTTTGCATACTGCTTCATTGCAGCAGAGGCAGAAGCGAATGACCTTAGGGCAGTGCAGCTTGTGCCACGTGTTTTGGAGCAGTTTGGGGTTGCCCCATTCACCTTAAACACTGACCGGGAGTTGGCCTTGATGAACTCGCTTGACAGCGTGTTTCCTGATGCTGACTTCCTTCTTCGCTGGCATATCAGCAAAAAAATAACAACCCGCATTGACTGTCACTTGACTTAATGGAGGCTTTTCAGGAGATACTCAAGCAGTGAAACGCTCTTGTGTATTCAAACACAGTGGCATGTTACGAACAGCAGGTTGAGGCAATGCAAAAAATGTTCCCACGTCATACCATGACCTATCTTGAGACTACATGGCTTGTCAATGAGGAAAGGTTTGTAGCATGTTTTATGCGATGCAAGCTACACTTTGGCCATACCACCACGTCAAGGGCACAGAGCGCCTCTCGGCATTGAAAAAGCGGATCTCGGTCTCCACAGGTGACCTCTTGAGGGTAAGTTCAGCCTGCCGTCTTGCCTGTGATGGGCAGTTTGCCACTATCAAACACCAAACTACTATCGAACAATCAATTGCAGACATGCAGTTGGGCCAATTTTGTAGCAGTTATGGGGAAGATTTCAGTTGCAGGATTGAAGTCAACCTTCCGGTAGTTCACATTGAGACTCATAAATAGCAGGGACGCCTGTCAAGGTTTGTTCTCATCAAATCATGCGCATCCTTGCATGCACTAGTTCCGTGCAAGAGCAGCTGCTTAACCAGCAATCCCAATCTCTGCTGAGGATTTCGATGTGCACTGGTGGTTGGTGCAGCCATTGTCGTGCAGCAACAGCAATAGCAGCAGAACTACAAATTGAAATGCTCTTGGGCACGTTTAGGAAGACTACAACAATGCATCAATCTACCGCCAAAGGATGATCCTAGATCATATTGCCATCTTGCCAACAGCCAATGTCATGAATCCTGCTGTGCTACTCGGCTGCGGCCGTTCTGTAGGTTCCTTGGGGAGGCCGCAATCTGCCACCTCTACCTCCACCTCTACACAAAGGGACCCCCCTTCGCAGTTATGGCATCTGTGAGACCCCAGAGAAGATGTGGAAGGTACCGTCAGACTGGTCGCAATGCTCGACGTTGCCGGCAACCTCCCGTACCTCCCGCACCTCCCCACCTGCCGCACCTCCCGCATCTCTCTGATACTGACGAAGATAGATAGACAAAAGCTCAAATTAATAATTAATACAAAATGGTATTTGGTAGCGGCATTATTTTATCGTAAATATTTTGTGGTTCCAGCCTATCACAGGCCTAAAAAATGAGCTTAGGGGTTTCACATAGACAGGGTGAGTGGTGGTTAGCCAAAGGTGAGTGTATTATTTAAAAGGTTGATAATATTTGGAGAATTTTACTTTACGTAGTAAATAAAGCCTATGCATTGGTAGATATGGGCCATTATAGCTACTTGCTCCGCGGTCCAGTAAGCGCTGGACGCGCGCACAGAAAGAGACAGATAAGACTTTATTACATGTTTTGTATTAGTAGATAATTAAGTTAGTATTAAATAGATAGAAACAGAAAAACTTAAGCATATTAAATACAGGCTACTTTTCCTCTTTAAAGCAAGTGATTTGAAGAGAGTCTTCCTCTGCATGTACTAGTGTACGTGAATTGACGTGAGGTACCATTCGCACTGAAGCAGTGCGAAGTGGACTTATACTGTAGCAGCATAAGTTGGCAGTGCCCCGTTACACCTGGAAGCACTTTGTTGTCCATCCAAGGACCACAGTTTTATCATCTAACACGGACATGTTAGATGATAATGAAAATACGCATCACGCTTCGCGTGATAGCTACTTATTTTAAGGGACATAAAAAGGAGTGCAGTCGAACGAATGAGTTCGATCGTAGGGAATGATGCCATCTTGGCCATGCTGTCCGGTTTGGACAGATCTGAGGTGACTAGACTTCAGCATCCCGAGGGAATATTCCCTCGGTAGCCTGTAAATAAATATGAGGAAGAAACCGAGACATTAAATGTCTTGGTTAATGACGATCAAAGAAGGCACTTATACTCTTGATCTGTATGCGCCTACAAAGTTAACTTCAAAAATAAATCAATTACCAACTCTAGAACGCAAGCGGATCTTAAGAGATCTGCATAGTGATATAATCAAGCAGATTTGCATACTCGTCACAGAGGACGAATACGTAACCGATATTCGGTCAGCGGTAATTTTGCAGAGAACGAACGGATTCTCAGCAGCTCATCGATGAACGAAAGTGTCCTCGATGTGAAAACTCGGATTGAGAGATATACTACGCAATCCTGGGAGCCACTAAAGACAAATCCTTTATACAAGGATTTGATTGAATTCAGGGATGTATTCCCTGAAATAATTTCATGCGAGTTGCCTAAGGATAAAGGCACTCGACATGAGATCGAGCTCAAACCGGGCTCGAAGTAGTGTGTCATAAAGCAGCGGCCACAGCCTCGTGAACAAGTACTTGCGATCGATAAATTCTTTATCGATCGATTAAAAGCGGGCCATGTCAGGGATTTAACCTCCCCACATATCTCTCCGACCTTATGTGTGCGAAAGGCCACAGGAGGGTGGCAGATAGTGCACGCATTAACAAACTGAATGCTGCAACAGTACCGGCTCAAACGCCGATACCTAGAAAAGATGTAATCATAGATGGTATGTCTAAGAGTACGATCTTTTTGTCTATGGATCTGATGGATGGGTTCTATCAAATTCTTATGCGTGAACAAGACCTCCCGTACACAGCAGTGAGCAATCCCAGTGGGATGCTCTGGGAATGGCTAGTGATGCATCAGGGGCTTAGTAACGCCCCTGCAACATTCAACAGATGTGTAACGAATCTGTTGAGACCGGTGTGAGAATTTGCACCGAGTTATTTTGATGATGTATTTGTCCATAGCCGGGACATAGACGGGAAGACGGACGTGGAAGTTCATAAAACTCACGTTCGTCAAGTTCTTACACTTACGCGAATGCATAAGTTGTACGCAAATCTCAAGAAGTGTATATTCGCTGCAAGCGAAATACCACTTCTTGGGTGCATTGTCGGTAAACATGGCGTGCGCCCTGATCCTGAAAAGATCAAGGCAAATACCGACTGACCAGTTCCAGTCGATGTCAAGGGACTTAGAAAGTTCCTTGGTTTAGCGGCGTACTTGCACAAGTACTCTCGCAATTATGCAGAGATGACAGTTCATCTCTCTCGTCTCTTGAAAAAAGACGAGAAATGGTTATGGAACGCTGATTGTCAGCGTTCGTTTGAAGGTATCAAGCAAAGCTTGATGCAATCGCCCATCTTGGCGATTGCAGATCAAGACAGACCATTCCATGTGGTCTGTGACGCCAGCGATTTCGCAATCGGCTG
>NC_090611.1:3704729-3707619 GCF_004359215.1 Bremia lactucae
CACTCGGGTGTGGTGCACATTTGTGACCAACCCTTGTGGATGTGATGCACATGGGTGCATTCACATTAGAAGGGATGACGCCCAGCGTCATCCGTGATGACGGCTAGCGTCATCCGTTACGCGAGGTATCTATAAAGATACGCTCGCAATACATGTTAAATGATATCTATAGAGAAAACATTTTAATTGGTAAAAATAGGCATTTGTATTTTAATTCTATTAAATATAAATCAGTCTGAAAACTACTTCCTACTTGGTAAGTGCGCACGAGGAGACGGATTACCGCTCCCGTGACGACACTTAACCAGAGTTCTTAGTGTGTTGGCTGAGGTCGCTAACGCGCCCACCACAACTACCTCACTGCACCCAAGAGAAGCAGGTTTAACCGCTTCCGTGCTGTGCTAAGTAGAGCATGGCCGCATTACGACGTGCCTGCCTACAATGGTGCAGCTTATTGAAGATGACACTTACATGGTGTGGTACGCTCCCCCTCATTTGCAATTTAGGACCGGAACTGACCTATCATTTGCAATGTAGGACCGGGACTGAGCTTACAGTGCTTACGGACGCCACAAGTGTGTTTTCAGAATTGGCGATCTCTATCCGAAATTTACGCCTTGATCAGCCGTCGAACGACGATATCTTACTACAGGCAAGCTTAACGCTCAATTCGTATAAATATGCGCAGCATATTCGCTCGCTGCTGATGTCTAATCATTAGGGTCCGATAGTACCGGAGTACAGGTAGGTGCATTTGTTCATGATTCACTTACAGCCTAGGTCGATACAACATGATCTGAAAGATACGGTCAACTATGGGATCGACAAAAGAGATTGCCAGGTTGAGGAGGGAGCATACACATCGCTCTTTAATGACATTATGATAGCCGGAGTCCGAGAGGTCTGGTGGCCTCGATGAAGATGTGCAACGCAGACAAGACCTGCTATAGATGCAGCAAGCATAGACATATGATGGATGGCTACTACGTCAAAGTCGATGCTAGTGAAAGAACGCCTATTAATTACCTGCTGTTTGAATCGGTGATCCGAAATGCGGTTATTGCTATGGAATACCTAACAAAATATGTTCTTGTGTAGCACTCGCCCTTCGTGCATAGGCTAAGTGACCCCGTCACTCCTAATGCTTACGCGACAGCTTACGCTGCACAGCGTTTGCATCGGACAGTTATGGTGGTGGTTACTTGGTGTGCGCATGCACAAACTTCATCGCTGGAAAAAAAAAAATTGTCACTTTTTGAATCAATTTTTTTAAAAATTACAACTAACCTAGAAATGCATGCGGCTACTCGATAAGCGCTTAAACAAATTTGAAGGGACAGCGGGTATTTTATAGCCGTGAGCAGTCGCGCTCAAGGTGAAAGTGTCTCGGGCACCGTTTTCGTATTTGCTTGAGGAAGCATCGAAGTTTTTACCTCGTGCACTCGGTGCCCGCTTCCTCGGTAAAGCCGGTAGTATGTCGCTCACCGCGGGTATTACTAGCGCGTGATGTCAAATTCTTGAAATGGTCCAACGGTTAACGGCAAACTCGCTGCTACTATCCTTGAGGCACCATGGACTGAATTGGTGCCAATTCCTGCTCATGGATAGTATCAGTAACTAACTCAGATAGTAACGTGGGGAATAGATATCGTTATCCGTCAGCATTTTGCTGCAGTTCTACGCACTCGCACCCGTCGCCCGCGCTCACCCTTCAGTTCCTGGCCGCGCCGCATTTTCTCACCATGAGTCAAAAATCATATCATAACGGAGGTGCATGACGAAGTGCTAACACCGGCTCCTGTACCAAATACCAACAGCAGAAGAACCGAGCTTGATGGCTGTTGCCCAACACCTTAATTTGGGCTGCAAGTAACGATCGAGTTCGGTCCAGCCGCCTGTTACAGAAGATAATTGAGCTCTTTCCTGCGAATGTTCAAGTCCGAGATGGAGCAGGCAGCTGTCCGGTTCATATTTGGAATGTACGATATACCGACCGTGGTCGTCTCGGATCCACAAATTACTATTGCGCCCAAGCTCCTAAGCGACACAGCGCCAACTCTTAGGACTCGTGAGATACTAACGCTCAGAAAATAGAATGATGATACGATAATGTCCATTTGTCTCCTTCTCACCAGCTATTGGCACCTTGGAGTAATGTCGAATGGCGCATACTGACGCTATCACGAAGAAAGTTGGACTGCTCCGTCGAAAATCTATAGTATCGTGTATCCGTGCAGCAGTGGGCGGCTTCGTATAGCGAGAAGATAATGTACCCACATTCTCCTTCCATAGAGGACCAGTGCCGAAGGAGTTGATCTACCTTGAGAAACTCAGCAACACAAGGAGGCAAAATACTTGTCCTGGGCTAGCCTGAGCCACCGAAGGGCGTGGTTCGTGTGCTGTGTTTTGTTAGCGACTTCGAATGAAGCCAGCCCAGCTCCGCCCGCTTGTTTTAAAGTGGAGAGTAGCTTTGAATAAATCTTGTGTTTGTGCTTCCGTCGATGTTGCATAGGCCAACAAAAAAGAATTTCTACAAATTTTGTACAGCCTGCCGCGCCGGGTGCCCACTCTGGGATGCCAAAGATAGCTGCCGTGAATACAATGGATGGAAGAATGATGGAGCTCAAAATAAAAACACACTGGTCACGACACGAGAAGCTCTGATCAACCGCCTTAAAGCTTCCGAATTAGCAAATCATATGACATTTATTTAAATCGACCTCATATTCCAAGTACCTCCCTGTTTCTGCCTGTTGAAGCATCGAAATGCCCAGCAAATTCCTGAAGCTGTACCCTTTTGTTTAAAAATATGAATTTACTCTTCAACGGCTGATCTACAATGCCTGACGAGGCTATAAAGCGTTAAAAGAGGGCGAGCGCCGGCTTAAGT
>NC_090611.1:3707719-3708834 GCF_004359215.1 Bremia lactucae
TGTAGGCAGGCACGTCGTAATGCGGCCACGCTCTACTTAGCACAGAACGGAAGCGGTTAAACCTGCTTCTCTTGCGTGCAGTGAGGTAGTTGTGGTGGGCGCGTTAGCGACCTCAGCCAACACACTAAGAACTCTGGTTAAGTGTCGTCACGGGAGCGGTAATCCGTCTCCTCGTGCGCACTTACAAAGTAGGAAGTAGTTTTCAGACTGATTTATATTTAATAGAATCAAATACAAATGCTATACAAATGCCTATTTACCAATTAAAATGTTTTCTCTATAGATATCATTTAACATGTATTGCGAGCGTATCTTTATAGATACCTCGCGTAACGGATACCTAGCGTAACGGATGACGCTAGCCGTCATCCCTCCTAATATGAATGCACCCATGTGCATCACATACACAAGGGTTGGTCACAAATGTGAACCACACCCGAGTGGTGGGTCCAATTACTTTATTTAGGTAATTGACCACCCTTTAAGTACACCAAATATACTTAACGGGGACTGTGTAACAATAGGGCAACTTTATCCCGTTTTACTTCCCCCCCTTTCAGAAGGAATTTACAATTTATAATTCGTCAAAGAGGGAGGAGGAACTGCGAGCTTCTTTACGCGCCGCTAGTTCTCTCAGTCACTCTAGCGACCTGTGTTTCATACACGGCGCCATAAATGCCATTTAAAAGGGGCCACGTTGGTGGGTCGTCTGCGAAGATACCCACTTAAACTCGCGCTAAGCACCGCGCCATGTTAGCACGCCGGCAGCCTCCAATGCCTTACTCGAAACGCCGACAGCTACTGCCGCTGTCGCGCAAACGGGGCTTAAGGATCCATCTCACTTTAACAGTGAGGATGCTGATCCGTTGCTCATTATCGACCACAATGAGTCGACACCGTTGCTGTCACCTCATGATAGTGATGCGGACAACGAGCTAATGACGAAGGATGATGGCGCATTATTGCTCATCCAAACTTCTCTTATGGCTCGAAATATGGAGAAACAACATTTACGAAAGCTGTCTCATCGTCACGCCGGATAGCGCAGCGACCAGTATTGAGAGCGCTGCTCAAAGCGACGCAGCTCCTTCTCCGTTGGGTAAAAAAACACAACG
>NC_090611.1:3710704-3714524 GCF_004359215.1 Bremia lactucae
ATCCGAAATGCGGTTATTGCTATGGAATACCTAACAAAATATGTTCTTGTGTAGTACTCGCCCTTCGTGCATAGGCTAAGTGACCCCGTCACTCCTAATGCTTACGCGACAGCTTACGCTGCACAGCGTTTGCATCGGACAGTTATGGTGGTGGTTACTTGGTGTGCGCATGCACAAACTTCATCGCTGAAAAAAAAAACTTTTTGTCACTTTTTGAATCAATTTTTTAAAAAATTACAACTAACCTAGAAATGCATGCGGCTACTCGATAAGCGCTTAAACAAATTTGAAGGGGCAGCGGGTAATTTATAGCCGTGAGCAGTCGCGCTCAAGGTGAAAGTGTCTCGGGCACCGTTTTCGTATTTGCTTGAGGAAGCATCGAAGTTTTTACCTCGTGCACTCGGTGCCCGCTTCCTCGGTAAAGCCGGTAGTATGTCGCTCACCGCGGGTATTGCTAGCGCGTGATGTCAAATTCTTGAAATGGTCCAACGGTTAACGGCAAACTCGCTGCTACCATCCTTGAGGCACCATGGACTGAATTGGTGCCAATTCCTGCTCATGGATAGTATCAGTAACTACCTCAGATAGTAACGTGGGGAATAGATATCGTTATCCGTCAGCATTTTGCTGCAGTTTTACGCACTCGCACCCGTCGCCCGCGCTCACCCTTCAGTTCCTGGCCGCGCCGCATTTTCTCACCATGAGTCAAAAATCATATCATAAAGGAGGTGCATGACGAAGTGCTAACACCGGCTCCTGTACCAAATACCAACAGCAGAAGAAGCGAGCTTGATGGCTGTTGCCCAACACCTTAATTTGGGCTGCAAGTAACGATCGAGTTCGGTCCAGCCGCCTGTTACAGAAGATAATTGAGCTCTTTCCTGCGAATGCTCAAGTCCGAATTGGAGCAGGCAGCTGTCCGGTTCATATTTGGAATGTACGATATACCGACCGTGGTCGTCTCGGATCCACAAATTACTATTGCGTCCAAGCTCCTAAGCGACACAGCGCCAACTCTTAGGACTAACGCTCATAGAATAGAATGATGATACGATAATGTCCATTTGTCTCCTTCCCACCAGCTATTGGCACCTTGGAGTAATGTCGAATGGCGCATACTGACGCTAACACGAAGAAAGTTGGACTGCTCCGTCGAAAATCTGAAGTATCGTGTATCCGTGCAGCAGTGGGCGGCTTCGTATAGCGAGAAGATAATGTACCCACATTCTCCTTCCATAGAGGACCAGTGCCGAAGGAGTTGATCTACCTTGAGAAACTCAGCAACAGAAGGAGGCAAAATACTTGTCCTGGGCTTGCCTGAGCCACCGAAGGGCGTGATTCGTGTGCTGTGTTTTGTTAGCGACTTCGAATGAAGCCAGCCCAGCTCCGCCCGCTTGTTTTAAAGTGGAGAGTAGCTTTGAATAAATCTTGTGTTTGCGCTTCCGTCGATGTTGCATAGGCCAACAAAAAAGAATTTCTACAAATTTTGTACAGCCTGCCGCGCCGGGTGCCCACTCCGGGATGCCAAAGATAGCTGCCGTGAATACAATGGATGGGAGAATGATGGAGCTCAAAATAAAAACACGACTTTCCACACTGTTCGCGACACGAGAAGCTCTGATCAGCCGCCCTTAAAGCTTGTGAATTTGCAAATCGTATGAAATTTACTTAAATCGACCTCATATCCCAAGTACATCCCTGTTTCTGCCTGTTGAAGTATCGAAATGCCCAGCAATTCCTGAAGTAGTACCCTTTTGTTTAACCACATGATTTTACTCTTCAACGGCTGATCTACAATGCCTGACGAGGCTATAAAGCGTTAAAAGAGGGCGAGCGCCGGCTTAAGTTGATTCGTTTGTTCGGAAATATTGTAGCGTCATCGGCAAACGATGCGAACTAGTACATTGCAGTACGGCTCCCTCAAAAGAAGTGCTTTCAAGTTAGGCGAATGCTGGACTGTAACCCCGACATCTCGACCACTACGAGGAATAGCAGTGAGGTTAGAGAGAAAAAGTAAGTATTTCTAACTATTTTTTTTATCATGTTATAATTTTAAAGATTGTTTTTACAATACTCTCGAAATTACTATGATGACGGATATCGGACTGGACTGCCCCCATTCAAAAAGAATGTGGCTGTTGTTCTATCGTGATGCCGAGTGAGCAGCTGTATGAACCGCTCAGCAAACCCAAATTGTCGAAGAGCCTCGTCCATGTTGTGGGCCATGATAGAAGTTTGGATGGGCAATAATGCCGCATCATCACTCCTCATGAGCTCGTTGTCCGCATCACTACTATGAAAGGAAGCCGTCGCAATTTGAAAGAGCACCATTAGCACATATATTAACACTGTATACAATGCACGACGCAGTTCTTATGGCTTAGAAGTCGAAAGGTCAAAAAATTTCAGGAGTGTGTTAAATTGCGGCAAGGCTGACAATTACGCGAGAGACTGTCGTACGGGCAGCCGCAAACAGGATGCACGATGACCAATCCAACGTTGCGTTTAGCGCAGCCGAAGTATTTATGGCAATAAGCGGGATCATGGACAGTGGTGCGTCAGCACACAAGTGCAAGGATCGCGCATTGTTCGTGAGCTACAAGGAGGCAACGATGCCGAGTGACATCTCAATCGCCAAGAGTGGAGCTAAGTAACGTTATCGGTTTCGGAACGGCCGAAATTGCGTCTCTGGACTGGTTCTTTGGGGACAGACGCTAAATTGGAGATCACGGTGCACGTCAAGACCTGACGAAGAATTTGTTCGCTGACAGCTGTGGCGTCACGCGGGATGATTGTGGAGATTGCAAACGACAGGTGTTTAATCAAACGTGGTAAAAAATGACAATTACGACGGGTCAGAAGCAAGACTCACTGATATACCTGAATACACTGAGGTTGAAGGTCATTCAGCGGAGACGAAATCAGATCAAGAATAAGAGGATTAACGGCCTAGAGGCTGTGAGGTCTGTGCAACTGCTAAGCAAGCGCGCAAGCCATTCACGACGAGCAACGAGGCTCAAACAGTCAAAGGGAACGCGCGTTTAGATGCTGTGGTATGCTCTGACGTTCTTGGACCAATTACTTTGGTCTCCAAGTCTGGGTTCAAGTACGTGGTGACAATTTTATGATGAAGAGTTGCTATGTAAGTGTGTACCCACAGCGTAAGAAAAGCGATGTCTCGGGCGCACTCATGTGCCCTTTTATTAATGCGCTGAGACGACGGCCGGAGTCAAGGTTAAGGTGCTATGCAGGGACAACGGCGAATAATACCGCAACACGACAGTCGAAGCTTTCTGTAAGAGCAAGTTCATCAAGCAAGAGCTCACGCTGCCTTAAAACTCGGAACAGAACGACATAGAGAGCGAATAAATCGGACGCTTGTGGAGATGACTCGGTGCTTGCTGAGTGAGAGTGGATTCGATAAAGCTTTGTGGTGCGAGGCTATGATGATGGCAGCAGACATTGAAATGTTTTGCCAATATTAGCGCACAAGAACACAAGCCCATTTGAAATGTTGCTAAATAGGAAGCCACACATCAAGCATTGGCGAGGATTCAGAATGGAGTGCTACGCTCACGTTGCAAAGGAAAAAGGACAAAATTGATGGATTGTGGATTCAGTGCTACCTACTAGGGTACGAGAAGCACATTGACTTCTCAATCAAAGGAATAAATCGATTGTTGTTTAAAGAAGAGTGGCATCTGCAGAGTGGTCAATGGATTTTCAAAAAAAGCAACGCGGAAGGAGTGCTTGACGTCATAGACAGCGTTGAACGACTCCTGTATCAGGAGCTCAGACACCATTGACAAAGTTATACAGA
>NC_090611.1:3715794-3720085 GCF_004359215.1 Bremia lactucae
TTTGTAACAACGTTACTTTCCTTTTGCTTTGTGTCACAGAATAAAAATGTGATACGTCAGTATCTGGTAGGATAGCACTGATGAAATCCAAACATTAGTTCCCTATAAGCTTAAACTTCCGGACTTTGATGGTTCGAACCCGTGGCTATCGGTTACTAATGAGCTTCAATGTGAAGGGTTTCACCCCTGTGTCGGGGGTAGCATTAACATGGTGACCCAGCGATCATGGGTACGATCCCCCACCAATTAAATAGCCAAAATGCAGCAGTCTTTCCAATACATAGGGACCTCGGGTATCGTCGAGCACAAAGAAGCTCTAGGGCTAGAATATAAATTTTTAATTAGGTTCTGAAAGAATAATCAGGTTAATTGGGACGACTTGTAAAATATCATAGCCAAACCCAAGTAGGTATAGACTTAACGGTAATATACGACTGACTTTAAAATTCAACTTTAATGTGACTAGATAGTCACTAACTTTCTATTAACTTGCGTACAAATTGGTTTTTATCAACCTACCTTTTTCTTCGTGTGCAGGTAAGTATTTCTTGGAATGCAACTTTACCTCTCGCAAGACTTAGATACAACATCACTTGACAACACTCCCCTTGATGTGCACGCTTGTGTAGGCCTACGCTTCCATGCGCACTCCCGCAGTGAAGTTGCTGTGCAGGTCTCTAGACAAAGCTTTTGTGAATCTGTCTGCAATCTTTTCGTATGTCGGCTTGTACTGAAGCTTGATCACTTCCCGCCTAACTTGTTCGCGCAAGAAGTGATACTCGTTGGACGAGGATCTGATACCAAGCAACCTTTCAACAAGGGGGAACCGTTGATTCTCCCCCGCATCCATCAGTGCAGGCGGCACCCGATAGAAGTGACGATCTCGCCAACCTACTCGCGGCTTCCTTTTACCTTCGCCCGTTCCGTCGCAGGCTTTAAGCGCTGCCGAACGACGTATTGTAGATCTCGAGGGTCAAGTCTTGCGACTGACCTCGGATCTTTAAGATGTCCGAGCGAAGGATCGTCAGGGTTATGAACGCCTGAAGACTTGTTTGGACCTCTAGATAAGAAATGCAGAGGGATCCGCGTTACTCGCGTGATTTTCTCCTCCGAGTCGTGTTCGTGGTGATAGAAATCGGTCGGCATATAGTTTTTCGCCTTCTCCGTCCCCCTCACCCGAACGACGCTCGACAAACAGTCGATGTCACCATCGGTCTCCTTAGACGGATGGGGGTTTAAGCGAGACTAGCGTCCGAGGATGGCGCAGTCCGTTAATATCAAAAGGTTACTTACCATCCTGGCGTCTGAGGATGGCACAGTCCGTTAGTATCAAAAGGTTTCTCACCCGTGCTAACACAGGTCGCATAATTCGTTCTTAAAGGGGGGATGGTGTGACGGGATAAAGTTGCCTTATTGTTACACAGTCCCCGTTAAGTATACTTGGTGTACTTAAAGGATGGTCAATTACTAAGATAAAGTAATTGGACCCACCACTCGGGTGTGGTTTACAATTGTGACCAACCCTTGTGTATGTGATGCAAATAGGTGCATTAACATTAGGAGGGATGACGGCTAGCGTCATCCATTACGCGAGGTATCTAAGATTTACACTCGCAATACATAATAGTGTTATCTACTGAGATGACAATTTTGATGGGTAAAAATGGGTATTTATTTCTGATACGATTAAATAAAAATCATTCTGAAAGCTACTTTGTACTTAGTAGTACGCGCGAGGAGCCGGATCACCGTTTAGGTGACGACACTACACTAGAGTAATAAGTGCGTTGGATGAGGTCGCTAAGGCGCCCATCACAATACCTCACTGCACGCAAAAAATATATGGTCTAACCGCTTCCTCGCTGTGCTAGGGTGCGTGTCTAAGCAGAGCGTGGCCGTATTAATACATTATCGCCTACACTTGGTAGCACGTGAAATCATTCCCACGACCCGCATCGCTGCGTGTGCACGTGAGGATGAGCCTTAACATCAATCGGGCTCATTTCCCCCACCTTTCTAAACATCATCGGGAGGTGGCAGGGCACATGGCGCAAGGACTTGGTGAACAAGCCCTGGGCAGACTCTTGGGCAGTCCTCCTGAGCAACATGCTGCTCAGTTTGAGCAGTTTGAGGCATTTGTGCTTAAACAGCGAAGAGCCTCGTCCGAGGCACAGAGCCATGCTGCGGCGGAGTCCGTCACTCAGACTCAGGATGAGCTGAGGCATGGGCAGGCTCGGAGCGAGGCTCTCAACAGGACTGTTGAGATGCTCTCTGCCCGGCCGCATCAGCCGAGGCCCATTCGGATGGACCCGCCCAAGATCGATGGAACTGCAGCGCACACGATTGTCCACTGGCTTTAAGCCGTGAAGCAAAGCGGTGTCGCCCAGCCCATCGAGGACGACAGCCGGATGGTGTCGTACGCCATGTCACATCTGCGTGATAAGGCCTCGGAGTGGGCTTACTCGGCATTTATGGCGAACGTTAAGGCGTTCCCTACATGGGCAATCTTTAAGACAAAAATTCGCGCCATGTACCAGCCGCCGAATAACGAAGTGTTGCTTTAGGCGCGCTTCTTTGGAGCGCGACAGCCGAAGCGATCTCTGCAAGATCATGAGCAAAGATGGGCTCGCTATCAGCGTCCATTACCTTAGGTCCGATTCCGGAGCACAATAAGGTGCCTATGTTTATGAACGGGCTACGGCTTGGCCCATAGCGACAGGCCTTTTTCGGAAAGGTGCCGTGGACGATGGAAGAGGCAGTTCAAATTGCCTTAGTTGAGGAGCAATCATACAACAGTGTCTCGGCGACAACTTTATATAAGCCGTCGGCCGAGAGGTCAGATGCCACTCCCATGGAGTTGAGCAATGCAGACGTTGTCTGCTATAAAAGCGGCAAGCGCAGCCATATGATGGCAAGGGTCCCTGCTGCGGCGAAAATGCCCAGCAAGAGGACTCCCTTCCCAAAGGGCGATTAAGCGTGCGAGACGCATGATTTCTGCATCGACCACTGAGGGGTCAGGAAATGCAGGAGCGCAGTAGGGCCGGGATGCCCTACTGACGCGGACTCTGAAGTTTCCGCAAAGTTCAGAGTTGTCGAACAAATGGGTAGCATAGTTCCTGAGGTTTCGAAATTTCGGACCTCAACCCTGCTGGTCTATAGCGCTCAAGTACGAGGCTATGACCAGGCGATGACCCTCCTAGTGGATTCGGGTGCATCACAAATTTTTGTATACTCGCGGCTCTAAGAAAGAGACCGGCGATGATTGAGTCACTTTTCCAGGATGGCAAGCGAGAAGAGGCGACCGTTCGTTTAGCAAACGGTGCGCTCGTTAAGTCTGAGGAAGTTCAGATAGAACTCGCTTTCAGCTTTAGTGACTTCTTTTGTAAAAAGAAGTTCACAGTGTTAGGTATGGAGAGTCCGTATGACCTCATCCTTGGAATGCCATGGTTGGCAAAACACCAAAAATGGATAGACTGGCGTACACGTATAGTTGCGATCTCTAAGAAGGACACCGAAAAGGATGTGCTCCTGGCGTATGCAACTGCTGTCGTGTCGAACACAATTGAGGGTACGTTGACGGGATGTCAAACGTCACCAATTCCTACCCAGCTCGTGGAGATTGGGGTAGTGAAAAGGACGATGACAAGTAGTTAAGAGCCGAGAGCCTGTGGCAGTAGAAGGCGAGCTGACTGGAAGTCAAGCGTCGCATGAAACGGCACAGTGTCTAGAGCCTAGTGCGGTTGGAAGGGGTGCGTTAGCGAGGAGAGCAACGGCACCCGCCTTCCAAACAAAGGTCGTGGTGACTCGAAGAACAAGTACCCGACAGATTAGGACAATCAAAGGCATGTCTAAACGAGTGACCTCTGGATCAGTTCCTAATAAAAAGGACAGGCCTTCGAACGAGATGTTCGAGGGATCGTAGACACTAAAATGTCTCGTCTTACCCCTGAGATAAAGCCGTGGCTTTTGCCCGAACAGCTGATCAATAGCTTGTCTGGAGAGACTGCTCACAATAAGATTCCCTTATTTTTTGCGACAAAGCTATATGGCCTTGATCTCAGCGCAGAGGAAGATTTTTATCTCGATGATTTTTTTAACCATCGATGGTATAGTGGCAGCAATGAGCGAGATAAAGTCTCGCTCATGCAAGCCTGGAGCGCGTTCATTCGCAATGTCAAAGACATTGGACGGGAAGCCTGGCTTCAAAGACTAAACACGATTCGTGATAAGTCTGAGAAGTAAACTCCAACCGGTGCAAGGTATAAATTGCATCGGTTGTCACGTGAGGCAG
>NC_090611.1:3720185-3720335 GCF_004359215.1 Bremia lactucae
GATTGCTGCACAAATGAGCGGTGCACAATGATTTACTATTCATAACTATATATTAATTTGTTAAAGTCAGTAGATAAGGTAGAAACTTAATTTATTTATACAATTTACTTTTCTTGTGCTTAGCCTTACAAGACTCCTTAGCAACTTAAA
>NC_090611.1:3722732-3733370 GCF_004359215.1 Bremia lactucae
ATTAATGATCTAGTGCTACTCTCTACGGTAAACTTACCTAAGCGATTAGTCACTAATGTGGGTAGCAGTAAACTACTACCCAAGTTCATTGGGCCTTTCCGTGTACTGCATCGCAGAGGCAATGCGTACACAATAGAATTGCCACGTAGGATGCGAACGAATCCTATCTTTTACGTTTGTCGGCTCCGCCCGTACCATCAGTACGCGGCTTCTTCCGAGGACGGATTTGACCACCCTTTTCATAAAACCCAAAAAGATTCTTGTGATCGCGAACCAGGTTCTCATGTTGAACCTGAAGTTTCTCATGCCGGTTCCGAATATCCTCGAAACTACGATGAGCTGACGACAGCTCATCGCGAACAGCATTATACTCCCGCTCGTACTTCAACAAGGAGTACGCTTCTTCGAACGGTCTTCCAACCGCTCGATGTGGTGAGCCTGCACCGTCTGCTCCAACGAGCGACGCTTGCCGCGCTCGTGCTCAAGTCCCTCCTCCAAATCATGGAGGAAGTGATCGATTTTGTCGATCCTCGACATTAGATCCGACATATGGTTCGGATCTAATTTTCCCTCCTCCACCACAACCATTGGTGGATTCCCACAGTGGTCAGCATTTCCTTGTAAGACATATCCAGAACCACCGTGATGTGAAGGGGCAGCGAACGAGTTATCTTGTTCGCTGGCGTGGTTATCCACCTTTGCTTAACAGCTGGGAGCCTCGTTCCCAGCTGATTGCTGACGTTGAGGGCCTCGTCCGTCGGTATGACGAGACCCATCCGATAGATCAAAAGGTCCATAAAAAACACGCACCCTTGACGCCTGTAAATTGATTGCAAAACGTCAATCGCATCGTGCATCTCGATAGACTTGCGAGCCCCTTCTCAGGGCGAAAAATGGGAATAGACATCACCTTTTACCCTCTTCGAGTTGTCAACCCAACACGTACAGGGATCAACCCACTTGAGGCATGGAAGCCCAGCCTCACGTGACAACCGGTGCAACGCGATTTGCGTTAAGTTTTTGAAGCCAGGCTTCGCGTCCAATGTCTTTGACATTGCGAATGAACGCGCTCCAGGCTTGCATCAGCAAGATTTTATCACGCTTGTTGTTGCCACTTTACCCATTGATGCATAAGAAAGGCATCGAGATATAAAACTTCCTCAGCGCGAAAGTTCTTCGCGCTGAGATCAAGGCCATGTAGCTTTGTCGCAATAAAAAGGAAATTTATTGTGAGGAGTAGTCTCTCCAGACAAGCTACTGACTAACCGTTTGAGCAAATGCCACGGCTTTTTCTAAGGGGCAAGACGAGACATTTTATTGTCTACGCCCCCTTGAGGTACCCACTGAAGCAGCAGTACCACAAGAGCTTTTATTACAATGGCTTACGCCATCGTCATCACCACGCACAGAAATAAGTGCGGGTGACGGCATGAAGGACAGTGCTGGCGATGACGAATCATCCGCATCGTCGGAACCAAACATGCTATAGCATATGCTATCAGCACGTCCATCTAGTTGAGCCTCCTCATTCGAAGGCTCATAGTCAGCCGCCTGACGATGGTCAGGCGACTGTTCTCTGCATGTACTGCAGCTGAAGGCGCTGCACTATTCGCATACCGCATGGGCTTGTTAATCATGCGATAGAATTAAAAATGATGGTTCTGACCAATCAACATCGTTTTCAATTTAGTGATATTTTAGTGACCACTCTATTCAACGACAATCAGAGCGATTGACTTTTAAGGGAGGAGTGATGTAACGGGGTGTATAGCTACGTGAAATTAACATCAAACTTTATTAATTAATATATTATCTAAAAGGTAGAGAATATTTGGAGAATACTTGTAACGGAGCTACCTCGCTCCTAAAGTCAGAGGAAGACTTTCAGACTCAGAGAGTCACTGAGTTCTATTGAACTAATGGGTGTAACAACTCAGGGAGTTGTACAAGCTATTAAAGCTTAAGGAATCCTAGTTCGAGGAATTCAGGGGTTCGTAAAACCAAGTGGCAACTATTGTCCCAGAGGATATACCTTAAAAAGGCTTCTATCTCTTACAGATCAATGCGCAAGCATTAGAAAGGCACTTAACGCTTTAAGGTCAAAAGGGGAACTGCACTTATTTTATTATTTAAATCTAAAAACCTTACCCTAGCTAATTTAAAATAGATTTTGGCCGCCAGATTTATTTTGGCGGCGACCGCATTTGTTACCCATACTTAATGGATTTAAGCAACTAACTATTTTAAAATTTAGAGAAAAGGGTAATTTACCCATAAAGGAAATGTACGATAACAACGGTTCTCCAGCCGATGTGTGCCCCATTACACCCTCCTTCATCAGACTGGTGACACCGGGTGACAACATTCGCTTCATTTCGTTTTTGAGGTTACACCTAAACAGCTAACCGTTCGGTTGCGTTTTTCTTTCCTTTGTCTCATGACAACCAAGCGTGAGTCACAGACTCTTAGCACCTTCCTCGACGATGAGGGAATGGTGGACTTTAAAAGTCACGCTCCATCAGAGGAGGAGGAGAAAGAGCGTCGTTCTCTCACGCTTCTCCTCCGGATGAACGTCGGCGGGCCCCAAATCCGTTCCCAGAATGTGGTGCCGCTGATGTCTTAACTGCATTAAGCAGTAAACGGTACCCTAATTCCAACATCATTACGAATCCGCTTGATGAAGAGCAAGAGCGGATAATCCTCATAGAGGAAAGAGCTCAGCGGGCTGCCGAGATAGCGAAAGCTAAAGCTCATAGTGAATATAGATTCACTCCGTTAAGTGCGGACGAGCATCTCAAAGAGATAGCGGGTCACAGCTTGGAAACCTGAATCTTCGGTGACCCGGCGAGGACGCCGGAGGAGATCGCTGCCCGCGACGCTCTTCATGAGCAATACCTTACGCCAAAGGTGATGACGCGAAGCCAGCATCTGACGCATTCACGTGATCAAGCCCGTGGGGCTTCGGTGACCTCCATGAAGGAAATTTTGATCGTTTTGCTTCCAAACGAAACAAGGAGTGAAAACGAAGTCTCATTTGAGAACTGGGTTCACCGGGCCCGCAAACTTCGTGACTACTGGAATATCCGAGAGTGTGCGGATAGAGGTGATGTTCGTTTGGAACGGAAGCTTCGCTTCGACTTCGCTAAGCTTAAGGCCAAAGGCTAGTTACGTTCGGCATTTATGCCACAAAACGAAGAAAGGCCTAGCCGATATTTCAGTGCTTCGGTTGACCGTATAACCAGGGATCGAAGCCGCACTGAGGCTATAGATCCACCAAATCCCACGTTTAGTGGTGGGAAGCGTCGTTTGACGCGAGGTGACCCTGAGCTTGGCGCTCAAAAACGTCAACGGCGTACGGGCAATCTTGCCGAAGAGGTACCTCGAACTCCCAAGAGTTTTCACAAGAGGGTACCCTAGCCACTTCACCAGATCTTGGTATTGAACCTTACAAAGACGTCGCTTTAAAAGTTTCTCCACATGAAACTGAAGGTTCCCCCGCGCATCAAGCAGCACGGGAGGACCGACATTTTGGCGGAAGCATTTGATGTTCTACGGCACGACGTGCAACTTCTTCGTGAGATCCTTGCTCGGGTTGAGAGCTCTTTTGAGGCGGTTCGGGACCATCCTTTAACGCTGGAGCGTCAGCAGCCTCGTTTTGAGGGCTAGATGGACATCCTGGCGAGGATGCAGCAATCTGCGGCACAATTGCCTGTCTCTGCGCAAGCGCCTTCAAGTCCACGTGGGAAGGGTCCCGATATGGCTTTAGCAAGCCAACGTAGAGCACTGGGTGTGTACGCAGCTTGCTAGGAAGGTTTAGCGTATAAGTCAGGCCCTTCTTGGCCACGACCATAAATGGTCCAATAAAGGGCGCAATTTGGTCTTGAAGACAGCGGAAACCAAGTTAGTAGGTAGATTTTTAGCGTTTAGTAAACCTCGGTCTCCGACCATACAAGAATTAATACGGCTTCTGCTTTTAACATCTGCTTGTTCTTGTTGTTTGTGTTGGCTATCAGCCATCGTATCCCACTAAACCGCGTCGCTAGAAACTCGCTTACTTGTTTCCGAACGGTAATAGGGCTGCTATCAGCAAGCCTATCGGCTAATTCTCCCCCACCAAGCCCTGAGCCACGCAGTGGGATCGATAACGGTACGCGTGGGTGGGTGAGACCGTTGGTATAGAACAGAGTATCTGTAGAGGCATGTACAGCTTTATTTAACCCAAACTCACCACTGGAAGCATTGAGCTCCAGCGCTTTGGTGTCTAAGCACACCCACTGCTTAAAACATCTTTAATAACGCGATTGACACGTTCCGTTTGACCATCGGTCTGCGGATGGTCCGCAGTGGACATATCCAATCTGGTGCCAAGCACTCGGAAAATTGATCTCCAGAATAAACCAGTGAAATGGGGATCCCTTTCCGAGACAATTGCCACTGGCAAACCGTGTTGTCGAAACACGCGGTCAATAAAGCCTTGCTGTACCTTCACCATCAATGGAATCCGGCACAGCCGCTAAGTAAGCTATTTTGCTCAATCGGTCAACAAAGACCACGATATCGGAGTTACCGGTCGAATCATTCAGTAGACCGAAAGCAAAATCCAACTAATGGACTCCCAAGAACCTATGGGTACGGGCAGACTTGCCAGTAACGCAGCAGCATGCGCCAAGGGCATGACCCGTTGGCAAGTTTCGCATGTGCGAATGCATGTGCTGACCCACTTATAAAGTTTGGGCCACCAATAACTCTGGCTTACACAGCCGTAGTTCTTTCCTCTACCGAGATGACCACCAAGGACAGTATCGTGTGCCTCATAGAGGATTCGGTACTTCAAATCCTCTGATACCTGAATCAAAGTTCTGTAGAGCTCATAGCAGAGCTACATACTGTTCATTATTGGCGTAAGCCGAACGGATTAATTCAGGAATAGGTGACGAGATAGTTGTTAAATGAGAAACCTCATGATCCGGCCTGCGTGATAACGCATCGGCCAAAGCATTCTGCTTGCCGGGCTTATACTTGACCTCGAACTTGTATTCCGCAAAAAAAGGATAGTCATCGGGCCATTCTCTGTGAGAGATGGGGCGATTTAGTCGCCGTGCTTAATGACGCGTGATCTAAATATACCACAAACTGGTTAGAGCCGAGCATATGAACTCTGAATTTGACGAGAGCATACTTCATAGCAAGTGACTCTGTCATGAACTGGGTAGTTCTTTTCCGCAGCTTTAAGCTGTCTAGACTCGAACGCAATAACACGCTCATGCCCATCAACATCTGTTTGTAACAAGCACTGCCAATGGCAAAATCGGACGCGTCACAGACGACACTGAAAGGCCAATTTCGGTTTGGCAGTGCCAGAATCGGGGCATGGATAAGACTAACCTTAACTGCTCAAAAAGCATTATTTTCGGTGCTACTCCAGCACCATTATGTATCCTGTTTAAGGAGATTAGATAATGGCCTAGCCATATCAGCGTTATTTTCGCTATATTTGTGTAAATAATTGGCGAGATCCAACCACTTACGCAGATCCTTTTGGTTTTTAGGAACCGGCCAATCTACTATGGCTTTTACCTTAGCGGGATCCGCTCTAAGGCCTCGCTTTTCAATGAAGCATCCTAAAAAAGGAATTTCGTCTGCGCCAAGAATGCATTTAGATGCATTGGCATACAATTTGTTTGTGCGCATACACTCAAGCACTGCTCGCAATTGGTCTAAATGGGTTTTCAAATCCGACCGACCCTGCTCCGCACGACTTATGGAGAAAAATGTCATCGAAATAAGTCTATGCATAACCTCGATGAGGGCGAAACAGTTGCGTCACTAGACGATTGAATGTTGCCGGGGCGTTGGAAAGCCCTAAAGGCATAACCAGCCACACCCATAACATGCCGCTTGGGGTGCTAACTGTTGTAAGCGGGATATCACTAGCTCGCATGAGCAATTAGTAGTAACCATCGACTAAGTCCAATGCACTGTACATTGTACATCCCACCATATTGTTCTGAAGAACATGCTTTCTAGGACAGGAGGTTTGTGCTGGCAAAGCGACAGCATTAAGCTTATTATAAGCATGTACAATGCGCCATTTACCATTTGGCTTTTGTACACAAAATGTCTGCGTCGAATGAGGAAATTTGCTCTCTCGTACCATTTCAGCCTCGTGCTTAGCACGGAAGAAACCGTCAATGACGTCACACTGCTTCCTTGGTAAAGGCCATTGTCTTGTGACACAGTATTTGGTTCCCGGGACCAAGTCAATTTCATTACGAACACCTCTATCCAGAGGTAAAATAGATGGTGGGTTATTACATACCACATCTTGGAATTCCTTAATCAAGAAATAAAATGGACCGTAGGATCTTTAAGGATCGATGACCCATTTCGCGCACTAAGTGCAGCTTTTGAGTCATCCAGGACAGCTCCGTCTAGAAGTGACGATGAATTCAACTCAATTGTTGGTCGAATAACCACCATCTCAGATAAGCCAGCCTTTAAGGCTCGGCCGCACTCATCAATAGACATTCCGTCTAGCTCTAAAAGAGCATATAACGAAGGAATTGCCGCAAGGCTAACTCCCCCCTCAATGTTACCGGTAACACCATTTACAAGCGTATGTAATTGCTCACTTGTATCATATTGTGAGGGTATACACGCTTCGTGTCCATCCTGTCTTGGACTGGAGACAATACGTCTCTTAGAGGCCGGAACATTCATGTTGCCGGGTTTCCAGCCTGCATTGGTTCTATACAAGACATGGTGTCTAACTTGACATCCGACAAGAAGTTACGTAACTTAACTTTCTTATCCAGCGAACGTTTACGTGTCGCTTCACGTGCAATAGAAGATTTTGACCCAAAATGCCCTGGCGAACCGCCAATAGCGTCAGTATTGACACTCAGTATGGTACCACCTCGACCGACCATACTCGGTGGACTTAGATGTGCCACTCCACGTATCTCAGGTATGTTGCACCCTTGAGGTTCTGGCGAACCGCCAACAGTGTTACTACTGACACTCAGTATGATGCCACCTCGGCCGACCTTTATCGGTGGACTTAGACGTGCCACTCCACGTATCTCAGGGTTATTGCACCCTTGATTCGGCCTTAGGCCAACAATGCTTCCAGCATCCAGTGAATCGTTATTACAACGAGTGTCACTCGACGAAGTACGTACCGTTCCACTTATTTCTGCTGAGTCGGCTCAGAATTAATGTTTTTAACATTAGCGTTTATTGACTCAGACATATTAATGTCTAAAACTCTGACAGACTCATTCAATGGTCCGCGCCAATAGCTCTTTTGTTGCCTAGCAAAAGTGGGTTTATGACTCTCCAAGACTTTGCTAAGAACATTGCGCGTAGCGCCTAAGGTCTTAGACCTCGAATCGATCCATGGCTCATGGTGTTCTAACCAGGCCATACCAAGGTTGAGATCATATCTCGAATCCAAATCAAGGACGAGACAGCGTTCCATACTGTCAAAGTCCAGAAACTTTATACCCAAGCTCTTTGGAACTTTAAGAACAGTGACACGAGTCCCAGTCGCTAAGCGAACAGTGGTTGTATTACCTTCATGCGCTTTAAGCGCCTTGTGTATTGTTGACTTCCTTCAAGGGTAAGGCGTCGAGCATAATTGCAAGACGCTCCTGAATCAATTAAAATTGACCACGGCTCATCAAAGCCCTTTACAGTCGCTTGAGCGACTAGCAAGCCAGGCTTGTATTCTCGCCCCGTGCCATTAAGCACCGAGCTAATTGGGGCTAGGTTCTATTTATTCTCACCTCCTAGAGGTTCAACAGAACCAAAGTCTTCCCCAGTAGGGCGCCCCGCACTTACTGGGTATCGAAGTTTTCCGCACCGTACCAGATCTCTAGTATATGTCGAAGTTGGAGCTCTATCGAGCTTTACGCGAATTTCGAAGAGGACAGGCAGGGCGTAAATGTTTCGTGCTTCCGCACATATAACATCTACGGATGGTCTTATGCTGTTCCACAGCTTGAAGAGCCTCTTTTCCTTCCTCAACGAGGCTTAAATCCAGGGGTTCCGCTCTATAAGACGGAACCCACATGCTCGAAAAGCTTGTTCGGTAAGCAGGCGTGCTAACGCGAGCAGATATAAAGTCGAACTCGGCGCGTAGAGCTATGGCAACTACCTCTTCGAAAGTAGCAGGATGAGATCGGAATAATTCCGTCCAGGCAATGCCTTCATTAAGACCCCCATAAAAAATGTTACTACAATTGCTTCTTGCACGAAGTCTTCATGCATAGATGCAATGAGAGTTCTCAACTCCTGGACAAAGTCCCTTAGGGTTCTTTTACCCTGTCGAGTCGCTAGGAGCCGTGCTCGCATGCGAAAAGCCTGATCAGACTGTCAATAAACTCTGGTCATTTGCTGTTTCAGCGAATCCCATGCGCTGCACGATAGTGCTCACTCCATGGCTCTAACTCCAAGTTTGAAAATGGTCATAGCCACCTTTTGTCGTTCTGTCAAGAATAAGGCGGAATCAATGAACAATTCCATAAGACTTTGAGCTTGTCATAAGCGGCGCGTTGCGCTTCTGACAGTTCAAGAACCTCTTCCATTTTCGTGAGGGTTTGGTCTTGTAAGAACTCAGGCATAAATTGACTACGAGTGCTTTCAGGTATAACGGAGCTACCTCGCTCCTAAAGTCAGAGGAAGACTTTCAGACCCAGAGAGTCACTTAGTTCTATTGAACTAATGGGTTTAACAACTCAGGAAGTCGTACAAGCTATTAAAGCTTATGGAATCTTTCTTAGTTCAAGGGATTCAGGGGTTCGTAGAACTAAGTGACAACTAGTGCCCAAGAGGATATACCGTAGAAAGGATTCTATCTCTTACAAATCAATGCGCAAGCCTTTGAAAGGCACTTAACGATTTAAGGTCAAAAGAGGAACTGCACTTATTTAATTATTTAAATCTAAAAACCACACCGTTTACTTTCAACTCTCTTTAAAGCAAGTGTTTTAAGGAGTGTCTTCCTCTGCATGTACTAGTGTACGTGTAGTGAGGCACCACTCGAACCGAAGCAGTGCGAAGTGGACTTGTACTGAAGCAGTACATGTAACGGGGCACTACGACGTGTACTGCTTCAGTACAAGTCCACTTCGCACTGCTTCAGTTGCGAGTGGTGCCTTACGTCACGTCACGTACACTAGTACGTGCAAAGGAAGACTTTTCCTTAAGACAAGAAGGCCGCGGCGTAGGCCTAGCCCTATAACTACCTTACAGAGGGTTAAATGAGAACTGTATTAATATAATTAACTTTCTCTTCTTTCTATCTGCTAATTCTAACTTAATTTTGAACTAATACAAAACATGCAATTGAAATCTTATCTGTCTCTGTCTCTCTCTCTCTATGTTTACGTTTACAGCTGATAAGTCTGCGTGATAATTAGGTATAATGGCCTATACCTATTTATGTATAAGATTTCTGAACAATGTATAAAGTAATATTCTCCAAGCATTATCTACCTTTTTGATACTATATTAATTAACAACCTTTAAGTATTTATTTCATGTAACGATACACCCCGTTACATCACTTTCCCTTAAACGACAATCACTCTGACTGTCATTGGATGGAGTGGTCACTATGTGACCACTAAATTTTAAAATGATGTTGATTGGTCAAAACCATCATTTTAAATTCTATCGCATGAAGAACAAATCCATGCGGGGTGCTAATAGTGCGGCGCGTTCGGCTGCGGTTCGTGCAGCCGCGGGTGACGCACTGTTTTCTCTTGCGGCAGAAGGAACGTCTACCTTAGTATCTTCTTCTCGCGCAACACTAGATGTTGCGGGAGCACGTGGTAGTTCACCACGTGAATACGACCCCTCTTTGGAGGTCGACTACGAATGCGAGTCGGACGAAATGGCCGACTCGGGGAGAATAGAACAGTCGTCTGATAGACGTCGGGCAATAGCTTGTCAGGAGAGACTACTCCTCACAATAAATATCCCTTATTTATTGCGACAAAGCTTCATGGCCTTGATCCCAGCGCGAAGAACTTTCGCGTTGAGGAAGATTTCTATTCCGATGCTTTTCTTAAGCATCGATGGTTTAGTGGCAATAATAAGCGAGATAAAGTCTCGCTTATGCAAGCTTGAAGTGCGTTCATTCGCAATGTTAGAGACATTGGACGCGAAGCTTGGCTTCAAAAACTTAACGCGAATCGCGTTAAATTTGAGAAAAGAACTCAAACCGGTGCATCTACTCGACCTAGGATCATCGTGTTGCCCCTTTGGGGCAACCGGTATACTCCTGGAATGTCGCCCGCCAGGCGTACATTCATGTCTCAATCCACTCGGCTTCTTCGAGTGGTGGACCTTCGGCGCTGCCTGTGCATTAGCACAGCCGCCGGCAGCTGACTCCACAGTGTGATTAGTAATCACGCTGTGATCTTGTGCAGTCGTACTAACAACCGAACTACAAGTGAGGCCATCGCACTCACGCTGTGATCTTGTGCAGTCGTACTAACAACCGAACCACAAGTGAGGCCATCGCACTCACTCGTAGTACATCCACACGCTTGTGGACGCTCCAATACGTTCATCAGATGGCCATCTGATGAACAAGTGGCAGGCATCTTTACGGATCGATGCTGCCAGCTG
>NC_090611.1:3737541-3757149 GCF_004359215.1 Bremia lactucae
TTAGATGAAGGAAATGTGGTCCTTGCCGAACTACAAAGTTCTTTCAGGTGTAACGGGGCACTACGACTTGTACTGCTTCAGTTGCGAGTGGTGCCTTACGTCACGCCACGTACACTAGTACGTGCAGAGAAAGACTTATCTTTAAGACAACTACCTTAGAGAGGGTTAAATGAAAACTGTATTAATATAATTAACTTTCTCTTCTTTCTATCTTCTAATGCTAACTTAACTATGAACTAATACTAAACATGCAATTGAAATCTTATCTGTCTCTGTCTCTCTCTCTCTTTGTTTACGTTTACAGCTGATTAGTCTGCGGGATAAATAGATATAATAGCCTATACCTATTTATGGATAAGATTTCTGAACAATGTATAAAGTAATATTCTCCAAAATGTATCTACCTCTTAGATAATATATTAATTAACAACCTTTAAGTGTTAATTTTATGTAACGATACACCCCGTTACAGTACAAGTCGGCAGTGCCCTGTTACACTTAGTATAGGGAAAAGTAAAATTGAGTTTCTACAATTAATTTCCTACATGTTGCAATCTTTATAACTGACTTATTAATCCAACTACAATTTATGACTCATTGGTCACCGCCCATTCGCATGTCTAGCAGCGATTGGCGGCTTGATTCAGAGACTTAAGTTAATCAATGAAGAGAGAACTGTCGCATTGCTGCTACAATATTACCGTGTATGGAATATCGTTAAGATAATTACAAATAGATTATATTGATTTATACGTTCTCGTTTATTATTCCTCGCATAGTACAATAAATTTATGTAACGGAAACTTGATTTAACCACGATTGTCGCACAATTCACTTACTGTTGGAAGCTTTCTTTATCAAGTACGAATACCTTCTATGTGCTTCCTAATTCTTTGCTTGCAAAATAGTCCACGACGAGACTTACATTCCGTCGAGTTGAGAACTTGCATTTCTTGTAACTGATTTGACATCGAGCTAATGCTGAAGCTTCGTATTCATTTGCATTCCCAGGTGTGCGCGGTCAGCAATTGAATACGCTGAATACAACATTAGTACAGATGGGAACAGGGCTTCTGTAAGCTCCCACATCGTTGTCCTCTCCTCTGCAAATTGCACTCATGGACATCAAAGATTTAGTTCATAAATGGTCATAGGACACAAAAACAGGTCCTTTACCTTCCATATTATTAATTTCCACGATTTAAGAAGTACCCGCATTAATTAATTGTAAGGTAACTCACGACAAGCCTCAGATCCAGAGCGACTCGTCGTCGTCATCACTCGAAGTGTCTTGAGTTCCTTGGTCCACGCTCTCCTGAACAAGTGCGTGCTCCGCATTGTTTTTCTCAATCTCATGGTCTCGCTGAGCTTTCTTTTGCATGAATTTATTCACGACCACCGCTGCTCGAATTTTATCCAAAATTTCCTGTGGAATATCATTATTTGACAGCTGGATCCTAAAAAGAGTCCGGTTTTGTAACACGGCCTTTAAGAGCGCTTTTCCTCCTACTTCAGTAATCTCATTTCTCGCAAGTCCTACGCATTGTAGTGAGCTATTGTACGGAAGCATCTCAGCGACAGCTCGAGCGCCGTCATCCCCGAGTTTGTTACTCGAAAGACCCAAATGCACCAGTGTTTCGTGACCGTAGAGCGCTTGAGTGATCACACCCACTCCTTCGGCCGTGATTTTATTGCCTCGGAGGTCTAAATGCTGCAGCGTAGTGTTCACTCGTAGCATGTTGCCCATACTTTTGGCACCCACGTCTCCAATGTCATGGCCCGGCAGAAGGAGGCGCAGTACCGTGCGGTTCAATTGAAAGACGCGACCTACGAGATCCCCACCCGACGACTGGAGTTTGCGTTTCTTCGCAGCCATGTCTTTAAGGTCGAGCTCGCGGATCTGATCCTTGTTGGATCGAATCTTTTCAAGAATCTCCTTTAAAGTTGCTGCAGGCCTCTGGATGATGAGATTGTCGTCGTGGTGACGTACAGTCATCGCGGAGAGTACGGACGCCATGACATCTCCTTCAGACGACTCGTTTGTCATGGTAAAGGTATGAAATTTGCAACTGGGACAAATTCGAAACAGTATCTGTAAATCTATTTTTACACCGAAAAAGACAAAATTGTGTTTTATTATGAAAATCAAATTCCTTTTCTTTTCAATTCTTTTTAGCTAATACTGAAAAAAAATTGGGGACACTTATGATTTATTTTCGCATTTCGCTACTAAAAATTCGATCTT
The DNA here is from genome assembly GCF_004359215.1 of Bremia lactucae. Classification (NCBI taxonomy): domain Eukaryota; phylum Oomycota; class Peronosporomycetes; order Peronosporales; family Peronosporaceae; genus Bremia; species Bremia lactucae. Next base: position 3,739,787 of record NC_090611.1, read on the forward strand.
TAACGGGGTAGCCATTATATACAAACATGAATGTCATCGCGGAGATTCAGCGGCTCAACGACCGCGAATTTGAACTCAATGTGCCTCTTTCGGGCTCTTGGCACCAAAAGTACAGCGAATCTGCCTGGATTTTTATCGGCGGTCTACAATTTGAGCTGTCGGAAGGCGACGTACTATGCGTCGTCAGCCAATTTGGCGAAATCGAGGATATCCATCTAGTGCGTGATGGCAAAACTGGAAAGTCTAAGGGGTTCGCCTTTATTAAGTTTGAGGATCAGCGCAGCACTATTCTAGCAGTAGATAACCTTAATGGCTCAAAGCTGCTCGATCGGGTGCTGCGCGTGGATCACGTGCTTAAGTATAAGCTGCCAAAAGAGCTTCAAGATAGCGACTCGGAGGAGGACGAAACAGCGCGTAAGCCGCGTGGTCTGCCTGGTCACGCTTACGAAGGCAAAGAGCTGGCTTCCTCGTTTAATTTGCATACAGGAGTCGACGTATTTGCGACCCCCAAGGAGACGCATAAAGAGAAAAAAAGGAGAAAAAAGGAGGAGAAAAGAATAAAAAAAGCGGCTAAAAAGATCAAAAAGATTCAAAAAAAGCAGCAAAAAACTATTGAATTAGTGCAAAAGCAAAGACAAGAAAAGCAAGAGGCGAGTGAGACCGTGCAAGTAAAACCTGCCGAAAGAGAAGTGATTCAGCCAAGTGCGACGGGATGGCGAGGGCGATTCGAGCCATCAGTCCTGTGCCATCGACGTGAGAAGGATCCGCCGCCACAAAATGAGACTCGAGACCAACGAGAAGAAAAGAGTTTTGGTGGTCGAAATCGCACGCGCTAGATTTTATATTACGTATAAAAATAACAATACGATCAATAATTTAAAAAAAAAAAAACTATTTACGCTTTCGTGATGAAATTTTTAACTTGTACTGACATGCCTTTCAATGCTTTGAGCAACAGAATTAAGAGGCAATTGAAAGCAATACGTTTGGACGACGTTGCGTTCCAGTCCTTTGGTCTTACTTGTCTCGTTTTCATCTTGCATGTCCTCGGGTAAGGCATAGTGTCGTTGGCCACTCGAAACCGCAAGCATCGCTTTACTCGGGTTTGGAAAGAACGACACTCCATTGGCACAGTCCGGCAATTGAATACTATTATCAAGCAAGTGTCCCGTCAATACATCATAGAGCAAGACTTGACCAGTTTGACTCCCCGCTGCTAGATATTTGCCCCCACAATGCAAGTCAAATTCCACGCGCAAGTTCGTGTCAGCCACACGGTGAAATGTATGAAGAATTTCGTTCGTAGCTCGAATATCCCAGCAATGAATCCGTGCATCGCGTCGGGCAGCTGTGAATAGAAAGCGTCCACATGGCGAAAATTGCACCTGTGATATTCCACGACCATCATGGTCACGCAACGCAAGCACCTCTTCGCCTTCGTCTTCCGTGTACACACATGTCGTGCCTGCATACGACCCTGCCGCATAAATTTTAGAGTGATCTGGATTAAAATGTAGTGTACTGATTAGTCCTCGTTGACCATCTCGAGACCGACGCGTCTTGCTGAGTGGTCGAGCTTTAAAATCCCTACTGGGTTGCGACAGATCAAAGACTCGAATCATTCGATCAAAGCCAGCAAAGAGCTTGGTCCCTGTGGTATTAAAAGCTAAACTCTGCGCACTCGTAAGCTCGTCCATGTGATCAAACGCTCGATAAGAAGCTCGAAGTTCCCCTGTGTAGGCATCCCATAGATGCACGGGCTGGTCACGACTCGTACTCACAAAGATACACGAGATGGGATCCACGGACGACATGAATGGGTACCATGCGTAATCGTACACGGTGCCACTCTCGTTGTATTGCAAGAGGCTGGTGCTGTCGGTTTCGTTGCTTACTTCAAAGAGACGGACGACATTGTCGTCACTATTGGTGAGGAGACAGAGCCCGTCAGGGGAGACTTTAATACCTTTGGTAAAATTGTTGTTGCAGAATGAAGTAATCGAGGAAAATTCCTTGGATGCAGTAAATTGATGGTGTGGGTACATAGATTTATGGTGAAGGAAGGGCTGCTCTTGCAGATTATCAGTGGCAGAGGCATCAGTAGACGACTCCATTGTCCTGGCTAGGATTTGTCCGTTGTTGCTTTAGAATGCATGCTACTAATTTTGATTTCCAATAAAATCATTTTCAATTATGTGTCGGATTCCGATTACTATCGTAAAATGCAAAGCAAATTAAAAAGCTGAGATAGCATTTTATATGCTCATGAAACGGGCCCACCCTTTCGACCTTACAGCATAATTTAGTCGCCTTTAATTGTAGTAAAGATGTGTGAGATGTTATATATGTGTTGTGTTTGTGCACCACATAGTTTTGCCACAATGCTATTTCTCAATTTATTATTCGATATATTATTAAATAAGCGGACCTATGTGTCGGTCTCAAATTGGCGATGCGAGACCGACACTGCTATGAAATTGATTCCTTATGTTGGTCGCTACTGTCACGAGAAGCTGATAGCATTTTATGAGCTATACTGAGAAGAAGGAATAAACTATCGGCATGCGTTAAACAAGACACTTTGTATTTGATGCATCCTGTAAAATCAGCTGAGATGCTGTATTAAGCTTGTTGACAATTCTGCCCACACCCAGAATTCTACAAATGGATGAGCTACTAAATGATTGTAGCAACAAAGTAAACTGCGGTGTCAGGATTTGTGACGAAGTGCACAACAAATCGCATGCACAAATTACCATAGATATGTGTCGTTTTTAATCATCTTCAGACGGATTTATTTAATATCCTTAAGGCTAGAATTAAAATTAGAAATTAAAAAAACTAAAAGAATAAATCAGATAAAAGAAGGACGAGCTGCGAGTATCCGTAAGTACTTTTTTAGCTCGTATAATTGTTCATTTCATTATTCGGTTTTATACCATGTCTGTAAGGATACAAAAGGTAATACACCGCTGATGGCAGCGGCAAAACGAGAATGTAAGGAGATTATTCATGTCTTGCTCGACCACGGAGCAATGATCGAAGTGATGAATCGAAAAGGCAATCGAGCGCTCGAGATTGCGGTATGAAATGGCCATGCTGCAATCGCTCGTCTCTTATTGGAACGAGGAGCTTTCGTCGATGCACCAAATTGCACCCTTTATTACTAGCTGTCGCTCACGGAAGGCTTTCAGATGTACGTGCCTTACTTACGAATGGGGCTCTACCGTATTTAAGAATGCGATGGGTGAGACACCACTGTCTCGAGCACTTGCTGAGGGCAACGTAGAAATTGCGGCATTGCTTTGAATTGCGATAAGTGTTTGAAGAGCTTAAATCAATTCAACATGGCTAATTTGAATCAAATCCTTGAGAGTTTATCTACATTAGCTTTCGTACTTAATAGCAGTTCACATACTGCTCGAGCCAAGTTCAAAGCCGTGTATCCTTCTTCACTCGTTATTTCCATGTCTTCCGAATCGTACTTAAGGCATACAGGCAGTAAATATCGTACGAGATCAATGTGACCATAAGCAACTGCACTCATGAGCGGTGTCAGTCCTATAATATACTCACGTGCGAATACCACGTTTGCTCCAGCGCGCACTAGTGCCTGTACAATTTTTATCTGTCCATTACAAGCTGCAAAATGTAACGCCATGTATTCCGACATGTTGCTGACTGTTGTATCCGCTTGATGCGCAAGCAAGAGCATCATCATGGCAACCGTACCGTTTCGCGATGCCAACATTAATGGCGTCATGCCGTCTTGATCGCTATGATTGGCCTTGGCACCAGCATTCAAAAGCATTTGAGTGAGATCCTCACGACCATAGCGGACAGCAAGACTCAAGACCGTCTCTTTCTCGAGATTTTGCATCTCAAGAGAGGCTTGTCAACGTAGAAACGCTTTAACCGTTTTGAAATGACCATTTTAAACCGCTACCATTAAAGGTGTATACGACGTCAGGTCCTTTTGATTCCTATTAGCGCCAGCATGTAGCAACATATCGACTAGATTGCATTGGCCGCATGTGGCTGCGACGAGCAGAGCTGTACGTCCCTCTGCGTCCTTGGCATCGATTTTCACGCCATGATCGAGTAGACACCGGACATTGCTAGTGTGCCCCCTCTCTGCTGGTAGGATTTAGGCTGTTGCATAGGTGGTAGCTTTTCGGACATCCATGCCCACCATGTCTTCTTCTTGGAGAATTTGAAGCACATCGAGTTGAGCTCGAGCTACGGCAAGTTGTTGCGAAATGTTGCGACTCGTTGGTGAAGGTTGAATTGCGGCGAGGCCCCAACTGACAGCTTTTGTGTAATTGAGAATAATGTCCATGGACAGAGGCGTCCAGCCATCACCCATGGTGACGGACGATTGCGTCTTTGACAGAGCCATGTCGACTGTTTCTGGCTCGTATAAAAGTAAGGAGAAAGGGACTGAGCACATTGTGCTGTCGCGCGATGAATAAAAATATGCTCTGGAGGGCAGAAAAAGTCTTGTATGCATTGTGAAAACGAAGAAAGAGTTGTTATGTTCTTGGCATGCATCTGAGCTATATGATGCATTATTTTTTTGTTTCGTCGTATTGTATGCTATTATAAGGCGCCCGAGTGCGGTCAGATGATGGCTCCATGATGTTATTAGTGGCAGCAGCCAGTTTTTACTAATCCGAGTACCACTTGTCGCCGCTGTTACTCACAGAACGAGGCAGTGGAAGTACTCACGGACTCGAAGGTGGTGGACCCACATCTTAACGAAAACCATTGATGTCATGACGCCACTGTACGTTGTAAAAGGCAAATTAGATTCTGGTATTCACAACACATCTCTCTGCACTCGTACCATACGATCTTACAGGCACGCGATCCTTCCACGCGTCGCGACTGTTCGCACCACGCCATTACGACTGCTCACTGCGCCCCATCATGTTGCCGCGACTGCTGCCGTACGTCGTCTACTTCTCCCTTTCCCGCTGCATACTGGAACTCAGTGTACCCGATACTGACCTGTCGCATCTTCAATGCAACTCTTGCGATTCACACAGAGCAACTTCTTCCAACACTCCTCCTCGGGCACCTGGGTTCCACGTCTTGGCGTACTAGCCGACACGTAGCAGCTTTCGTAGCGTCGCCATTTTGGGAGGATCGACCACCTTGGTGAGCAAGTCTGCCAGCATGAGTTCTGAGCGCACGTGCTGAGCCTCGATCACGCCGCGACGAGCGTAGTCACAGAGAAACTTCAATCGGCTGTCGATGTATTTCGCTTTAGTCAATGTCGCTTCGCCGTTGATCTGGCAAATGGCGACCTGATTGTCAATGCGCGTCGTCATTGGTAGTGCTGGCTCCATGCCGATCTCACGCAACATTTCACGGATTCACAGCAGCTCCTTTGCCACTTCGGATGCAGCCACGAATTCGGCTTCCATGGTGCTGAGTGTGACGCCACCTTGTTTCTTCGCGCACCAGCTCACAATCATACCGTTGAGTCGCACAACGCCGCCGGTGATAGACTTGCGATCCTGTTTATCTGCTGCAAAGTTTGCATCACTGAACGACTCGAGCGTCGGTGCGTCGCCCGCAACGCGCTCTGGCACCATCTCTATCTTCATCGCGATCGTCCCCTTTCGGTATCTTGCGATTCTATTGGCAAGTTTCCAGTCGTGCACACGCGGTTGGTGCGTCTGTCGTGTTGCTTTGTGTACTGCGAACGACACGTCCGGCCTCGTGCATCGTGTAATCCAAAGTAGCGAGCCGACTAGAGACTGGAACGACCGGATCGTCGCGTGCTTGTCTGGGTTGTTGGTGCCGAGTAGTTCGCTGTCAGCATCTTGCACTTCGTACACGTCTGCTCCAATCGGCGAACGCGTGGTATTCGCATCACTCAATCCATGCTCTCGCAGCAGCTCGACGATGGCCTCCTCTTGGTCCAAAATGTAACTGCCACTTTCCGTTTGGTTTATACGCATTCCGAGGAACTTCGTAACTGGACCAAGGTTTTTGATCGAGAGGCACTGCATCACGTCGAAGAACTGCTTGACGACTGCATTAGACGTTCCAGTGACAAGTATGTCGTCGACATAGACGCCTGCAATCACGAGCTCTGCGTCCATTTGCCTGTAGTATAAGCAGCTGTCGCTGATGCACTGCGTGTACCCGCCTTTGACAAGTCGCTGGTGCAAGAGCTGGCTCCAGAGTCGGCCGGCCTGTTTGAGGCCATAGAGATTTTTGCGTAGCTCCAGAGCCAGGTCCTTCGTGCTCGTGACGCCGAGCTCGTGCATGCGCGCCGCTGGTACGACCATGCCGTTCAGGATGTGCCGTAAGATCTCGAGGTGCGGCTCCTTCGATGCTTTGACATACGCATTCGGTATGTCACCGTGCTGAGCCGGGACGCCCCACGTTGCAGCAAGTGCCAAAATCAATTTCACTGTGGACATGTCCATGACCACAGCGAAGGTCAGGAAGTAATCAATTCCCAGTACTTGCTCGTTGCCACAGGCAACCAAGCGGGCTTTGCGACGTTCGAGGTCACCGTCCGCGGTCGTTTTGGTCTTAAAGACCCACTTGGAATGCAAGACGTTGCTGCCATTCGGACGACGGACAATAATCCACAAGTCGTTGGCCTCGAGAGCCGCGAGCTCCTCGTCCATCGCCTTCTTCTAGTTCAAACACTGCGTGCTCATGATCGCTTAGCGGTAGTTCTTCGGATCGGTTTCGAACACGTGGCTCACCACGTCAGTGCTACGAGCGGCCTCGTCCCGGCTCGTCGCGGATTTCTTCGACGCTGAACGTGTGGCGATCGGTTGTCTCGTCCACTCGTGCTTCTTCTTTTTCTTCGTGCCAGACGCCTTGTTCTTGTGTTGTGTCGCATGCACTGTATCTTGAGCGTCGCTGCTGGTGTTCTCGTCCACACGGTCGTCGCTAACGAGCTCGAGCTGCAGTTGTGCGTTCTGTACAGTTGGCATTGTCTCGATATTCTTGACATGTTGTGTGCCGATAACAACATTGTCCTTGCGCAAATAACACGAAAGCCTTTTGTCTCGTGGCTTCGACCAACGATGATGCCAACTTGAGCGCGATGCGCGAACGAGTCCTTCCGTGGATCACGGTACACCGTGCAATGCGACCAAAGACGACAATCTCGCGTAGATCTGGAGCTCGCTTCGTCAGGACTTCAATTGGGGTTGCGCGCTTCGGGTTCGCGCTCGTCGAGCTTCTGTTGAGTATGTATGTCGTATACTCAGCAGCGTCTCCCCAGATGGTCAAAGACAGTCCCGACGCAAAGATCATCGCCCGCGCCATGTTCAACATCGTCCGGTGCATACGTTCGGCTTTGCCGTTGGACGCCTGATTGCGCGCCTCACTCACTTGGCGAGCGACACCATTTTGCTTGCAAAACAAGTCGACGTTCTGGTACTCTCCCCCGCCGTCTGTGCGCAATACGGCGACCTTACAATTGAACTTTCGCTCGAAAAAAGTGAGGAAATGCTCAAACTTTTTTGCGGCTGCATCCTTGGTCTTTGCCAGGAAGATGCGGCAGTAGTTACTCTTATGATCGACGAAAGCAACAAGATACCGGTTCCGCAAGCAATCAGCCGGTGTCAATGGCCCTTTTGAGATCGGAGCATATCACTCCGCCGACACGATCAATTGGAGAGTGCGCGCCGGTGTCCTTCTTGCTTTGGCTGTTCTTCGTCTTTTTGCTTTTAGCACACGTGATGCACGTCAAACGTCTGTGATCCGTGATGCGAATGCCACTGCCTGGGTTCTTCGCGATCCTCTCGATCGTGTCATACGACAAATGCCCGAACCTCTGGTGGAAGTTTACGAGCGTCGCTTCTTGCACATCGGGCGACACATTTGCCGTTGCCTCCTCCTCAAGGGCAGCAAAGATCACGTCTGCTGGCTTGATCGCGCTGGACGTCTCGACGACCAGAACACTATTGCGCATCATAACGTCAAACGCGACGTGTCCATCTGATCGCCGTACGACTTCACGCCCATCTTCAGTGTACGTGAGTGCGTACCCAAGCTGCTCGAGCTTTCCGCAGCTGATGAGATTGTGCGCAAGACTTGGCGCATAGTAAACGTCCGACAGCTCGATCTGACGCTGCTCGCCGCGCGCTGTCACAAACAGGCGCACCCGTCCGACCTTCGTGAGCACGAGCTTCTTGTTGTCAGCAAGAGAAATCTCGTCGTTGTACTGCTTGCTGTCGATGAGTAAACGATCGTTGCTCAAGATGTGGCGGCTGGCGCCGCTGTCAAGGATCCAGTCGGTGCTCGCGTCTGCTCGACTGTCGTTCACTGCCAGCAGTAGAACTTCTTCGTTGTCGTCTTTGGCCTTCTACATCTTCCTCTTGGGGCGGCAGTCCTTCTTTAAATGCCCCTGATTCTTGCAGTTGTGGCACGTGCGTGTTTCCTTGCGCTGTGTCAGGTCATTGGCGACTGCGACGACCTCGCGACCCAGTGACTTGCCGGCACGACTGTCGATCTCGACTGCTTGGGCAAAGTGCGCAAGCTCCTCCGCTTGGCACAAGTAGTCGATGCGTCCTGCGTCGAACTTCGCCATGAGCACCGTCGACAGATCCGCCGACGCATAGTGTGCTATGTTGTCAAGTACCCGCGCCTCGGCGCCTTCTCCACACGCGTCGCTCACTGCGACCATGTAGAGATAGTGTTCAGGCCACGACCTCTTGTAGTCCTTCTTGGCCGTGAACAGCTTCATCGATTGCGACGCTGTGATCGTCGTCCGAAACGCTTGATACATGCGCTCCATGATGTGGTCAAGCGTCGGGAGCTGCTCCCACCAAACATCGACTTGCTTATCGTAGTATCTCTCGGCGGTTCCGCCAAGGAAATGCCCGAAGAGATCAACTTTGACATCTTCAGCCCACGGGAAGCCGCACGCCGCCTGTCAGAAGTTCACCGCACGGATAAACGAGCGTCCTCAGTCCTGAAATCCGGCGCCGACTCCTTGATACAGTTCGGAGCCGTCAAACTTCCGGATCGCAAGCTTGCGCTGACGCGCGTCCGGCGTCCGATACCCTTGCAGCACTGGCGCAGGTGCAGCAACCGGTGATGTCGCTGCCTGTTGTTGCATTGGTGCATAAGCTTGCTGTGCGTATGCTTGTTGCATCGCCGGGGCCTGCTGCTGCGGTGGCGATATTCGCAAACCGAGCGGCTCGAGCAACGATTGTTTCATAACCGGAGCTCGCAGACGCGGCCGCGGGGCTGTTGGCGGCTCAGACGATCGTCTTGGCGACATGAACCCGAGTGCTTCGCGGTTCATTGGTCCCCCACCAATCCCTCTGCCGAGAGCGGAGTCATACAGTCCACTGTCGATGGCGCCGCGTAGGCGCTCTTTCTCATTGATTTGCATCTGCGACATCTCAAGTCAGTCCATGCGGCTCGTCATGTTCTCGAGAGCAGTGGGAATCCGTGCGCTGATGTCCGAGGTCTCGCCCCTTTCGTGAGCGGGTGAATTGACGACCGTCGCAGCCGCATGCGCCGCTGGTGTAACGGCAGCTGGTGTAGCGGCAGCTGCAGCTGGCGGTGCGACGGCCCTTTCGTGACCTTCGTCAGCGACGTGCTGCAGTGCTTGGCGTGTAGTTCGTCTCGGAGCCAGGCATTGGGCTCATAACCTGTACGTTGTAAAAGGCAAATTAGATTCGGGCATCACAACTTATCTCTCTGCACTCGTACCATACGATCTTACAGGCACGCGATCCTTCCACGCGTCGCAACTCTTGCGATTCACACAGAGCGACTTCTTCCAACAGCCACACTATATACTGGTGCTACGGCAAACATTCTAAAGTCTTTGCAACTTTTACGTCACTTAAGATATCGGTCCTTATTGACAAAGTCACAAGGTATCCCCACAAATTACATGAATTTATGAAAATAAAGTGTTACCTCCAATAAATGAGATATCTTGGTAAACACATTGTTTATACAGTATGAACGGCTAGTAGTTATCGGATAAAACTGTAGATGCTTTATTAGTTCGACCACGGTCAATACCCTATAAGTTAACGAAGGCTATAAGGTTTTGCAAGATACATTATTAGAGAAAGGAGGACTGTCGATCGCTAAATAGGCAAATCCTGGTCATTTTAAGGCTTCCGATTTTTTTTTTTAATTATAACGAGAAATTCCTCATTCGCAAAGAGAAAAGTGTACGCCAAAAACAAGCCGTCCTTCCGATGAGCAGCTACAGTATGGCCGTCCATTGCTCCTTCCTGCCAATTCCAAGCTCTAATCGACCTTAATCGATGCATAGATTTTTCGAGTAAACCACAACGAAGCACCCACGCCCACGGCACCTGTAAGCAATGCCAGCGCCCCTGAAATAATCGCCATGTACCCAAAATACAGCATCGCTCCAATGAAATTGGTCACGTCCAAACACGTCCAAAAGTAGTACGTTGAGTACAAGAACACGTAGACCCCACACGCTCCCGACACAAAGAACGAACGCCACCACCTACATCATTCATCCAATTATCAATTGAGAGCCCCCACTTTCTCGCATTCACGTACCATTTATAGTCTTCGGAACACAATTGAAAGTACGTGAGTACAATCGTGATTTCCGCACACGTGTGGATCAAAATGAGAAATGCAAGCAATAAAAAGCCAAAAACGTAGTAATACTTGTCTGTCCATAGCGCCGAGAGTACGAAAAAAAGCTCAACAAAGATCGCTCCAAATGGAAGAATCCCGCCGACAAGAGCGGCGGCAACATGCGTCATATACCATGGCTGAGAAGGAATGGGACGTGGAATATTGCTTGTGGCAACTGGAAACGCATGTGGTTCGTATCGAAAGCCATAATACGCTCCAAAAAACACCAGTGGCACTGAAATGCCCGTCCAAAGGAAAAAAACCACTACAATTGAACCAAATGGTACCGCCGCGTCCGAGCCAGCACCCCATGTAAAGAGATTCAGCACGAAAAAGAGTGCAAATAGACTTCCTGGAAACAAGACGGCGGTGAGTATAGTACAAAGTTGCCACCGTTTGCCTTGAAACATCTTGTACATTCGAGCAGATGTGTACCCTGCCAATGTCCCCAAGAGCACAAAACACACGAGTAATGCAATGACTAATTTCCCACGATTCGAAGGAGCCAAAACACCGAGTGCAGCAAAAAAGAGTGTCACAAACGCCATGCCCAAGAGCTGACACCCCGTTCCAATGACAACACAAAAGAGCAAAGGTTGTTTCGTAGGTGGACGAAAAACGTCGGCATGGACGAGTTTCCAGCCCGATTCTTCACGTTCTTCGGCACGCTCTTCTTCTGTTGGAATACGGTTGTATCGATTGATATCTCGATGAAGACTACGCATGAGAATCATTCCAACCATTCCACTAAGAAAGAGCACAATGACGAGGGCATTGACGATTGAAAACCAATGGACTTCATCGCCTCCTGATCCAGCATCAAAGTATACGTCCCAACGCGTACGCCAATCGTGGTCATTATCCAACACCCATTCAATACTATACGTCCAGTAGACTACCATGTAACCATCCTTGTTCTTTCGCACGTAAAGCGGTTGTTTTAAATCGCTTGAATGGGCACAGGAATCCATACGATTTTTTATTTTATCGTAACTTTTATCGGCATACTCGAAACTAGAAGGAATGACGTGAAAGTCTACAATTCGTCCTTTTTCCTTGGATCCGTCGGCATTCGTGCCAAGGGGATGGTTATTGTACCCAATGAGGATTTTTACGTGGTTATTCAATTGGGGTACGACTTCAACATCCGGATGAAAACTCCCTAATGGAAACCCTACCGTCAATCCACCTTCAGACGACACGGACGTGGCGGGAAGATTATCAAGGATCCAATTCACGCGATACGAAGCTTTAATCTTGTCGTCCCACGTCTGAACCTCGGGATCCGTGTACTCTTGCTTGCATAATACCGCACAGGTCTGTTCTTCAAGAAATTTGATTTCGTACGGAGAATTTTGGATGCGATTTGCCGTCAAGTATTCGCCTAGATTCTCCGATTTGTACTCAATTTTTTCAGGCTACACAGAGAGGCTTTAGAATACGATAGACTGGACCGTACAAGATATATATTAAAATGTAACCTGGCAAAAAGGGAGTTTGTAGTAATCGAGCGGCAGCAGCGTCTCAGTCGACTTGAGGCTGTTGACAAAGATAGGCAGCACCTCGCCTTTACTGTACGTTGTCATTTGCACCCCCGGCAGTAGAAATCCTTGGGTTCTCAAAGCCGCCAACGCGGCTGTAGTGACCGCCACGATGCGCGGCCCATACCCTGGCATAATCGATGTGCCGCTTTCGTAACTAGTTACAAAGTACCCTTGCAATTTGGTGGCATTAAGAAATGACGTGTACAGTTACTTTTTTTTAGCAACATAAAACCCGACTTTCAGATCTCGGAGGCTACTATAAGGGACTTAAACGGTAACGCTTTGGTTTACAATAATTGTCCTTACAATTCGTCACCTTCCCACTCATCACTACCCAGTGTGCCTAGATCACGAATATCGAGTTCGTCTACACCCCAAGCATCACATTCGTACACGTCCTTGTCGACAACATAATTACCAGCCAATTCGCAGCCCGTATGCACAGCAGTGCCCGCTTCTAAATACTGCACACCATCTGGCGAGATGCCATCAATCAATACATTGCCAACCTTCGTCGCTCGGACCGGATATGTTGAAGCGCATGAACAACCATCCACGTCGCAGTCGCGAATTTCATCTTCATCCATGATTTCGTCATTAAACAACGCAAGCTGAAGCCTCACTTGCCCCACAATTGTGTCATCTGTTTCAATGGGGTAGCTTCTGTCCTCGAATTGGCGACCAATTAACATCTCGAGCTTTAGAAATAGCTCTCCAATCAGTGAACTAACGCACACAATAAAAGTCACCACTTTTATTATCATACAAAAAGGACAAACGTACTCAATCATAGTATTGTCATTCATTACGCGTATCACAAGAAAATCGTGTTCAATGCATCTCATCGTGACGGTAATACCTTCAATCCAGCGTGGATTTTTTCCTGCAAAACATCAAAAAGATACCAATAATTGTATAACTAGCTAAGGCATTATCAATTCTTGCAGTAAATCGTACCTCCATTATCATGGGTTTTTGTTTTATATATTAAATCTTTGGACGACGGCAGCCGATTGCGGGCAAGGTACACTTCACAGTATGGGTCCTGCGTACCAAAAGCCTGAATATTGCGTAACTTGCTTCCCGTGATAAGCCCTAAGTAGAGTTTTGTCTTTCCAGGTATAAAATGTTGCGGGTATTCTCCAAACTTTACACGAGGTTGCGATGTCGGGTTTTCTACCACAAATAAAAGACGTCAGCTACTCTTCGCATACTCCCATATACACAATAACACACCGTGGCCCAGTGACAAATACATAAGCACTTTTAAAAAGCCTTGCGGAGCAAGCGCAAATTCTTTTTCCATCGATCGTCCACGGGACAAGTCTCGCATCGCCAATACAATCTCTCCAATTATTGTGCTGCATTAATAACGCGAAATTTAAGAAATTAAAAAGTTTCTTGCAAGAACAAATTTAATTTACTTACTTTTTCCCCCAATTATTGTTTTTTATCCGGAAACGCACGGCATCCGCCGAAATGTCGGGAATCAATATATGGCCCTTGGCGTTCCATATTGGTTGCGTTCCTGATAATTGCAGCTTCCAAAGTCAGCACTGTCATCAATCAATACGCGTCTGTCGTATTGACCTCCATTGTCGTGCGTGTCTGTCTTAAACGCTGCCTTTTCTTGCTCTTTTCCTCCTGTTGCGATGTAAACGCTGCAATACGGGTCTTGCTCACCCAGTGTCTGCACCTTTTTAAGGTCGCGCGCCGATAGAATTGTCAAATACAAAATGGCATCATTGCGTAGCGCTGTAGGTGCACCAGCAATACTGCTGCTAACGGACGAGCGGTGGCTCATGGAAGGCCGGTTCATGGCAAATTACGCGACCCAGTCGAATTGTTGTCGAGCGTATAAAACGACTGCGCAAACGTTCTAATTATACTAACTGTACACCCACGTGCTCATTAAGTGTATACGGTTAAAAGCCTAACACTAAATAACCCAAAAGCAAAAGAAACAAAGAAAAGAACACTTAATTTATAAAAAAAATGGCAAAATTGCATTAAAAGTGATCATTCTAGATCCTAAGAGTTCAATTCTAATGCGTCAGCGGCTACTTATTGCAGAAAGCAACAAGTCGTCAATTTAATTCAGAAGAGAAAAAACTGCGACTGCCGATGCCACAATGGCAATCGAGGTAGCCAACGAAGTGGCATCACTAGTCGAAGTGCCACGAGACTTTTTGCCATCGCCACTAGAGCTCGAGTCAACCTTTCGCGTACATTGGTCCCCAGTATAGCCATCCTCACATTCGCATACCATGGCATCACTCGAAGTTGTAGCGTTGCCCATAGACACCTGCAAGAAGCGGGTTGACGCGTCGGCAGACACATCCGAGCCAGCCAAGATCGTATCGCTATCCAAGCTACCGACAGCAGAGGATAACGACGACGAGTCAGCCGTTGCGTCAGAGGTGTTGGCATCCGTTGCGTTGGATTTGTTCGATAAAGATGGAGCGGGTACACATTGACCACGACCGCCGCAAGCCTTAGACGAAGAAGGGTCGCAATAAGCACATTGGTCTCCTGTTGTACCCTCTTCGCACTCGCATTCTTGGGTTACGAGGTTACATGTACCCGCTTGGCATTGAGACTCGAGGGTACACCGGTTCGATTCAATTTCTTCACAGAAAGTGCCATTGTACCCAACGTTACACACACAGGCGTAATCAAGAGACCCGGACGAGTTCGGGGTACACGTGCCACGACCGGAGCACGCAATATCCGAGTTACTATCGTTCGTACTACGACAGGCGTCATTAATAACACCCGTGTAATTCATCTGCGCCGACAGAGCCCAATTGTCCGAATCTTTGTCAAACAACAAATTCGACCCGTCAAAGTCGACACACCCAAAGATCACGCCATAGGTTTCACGAGCACTTGTGTTTGACGTGTCTTGAAGACTCATACACGACACAAAACCGTCGGTATTCGATCCTGAAAACGTGTCATTAAGACATTGATCCGTGCCCGATGGCAGCTGGTACGCACACACGCTACTGATAGATTGAAACACAGTCTTCCATGTCGAGAAGGACGGGCATAGACCGGGGTACGTGCCCGAACACACATCGCCCTCTCGCATGTACGGAAGGCACTGCTTCACGTCCTCCGTACCAGATCGGGTCGTTTGTACACTAATGCACACGTAATTGTCTTCGCAAGACGAATCGTCTTTGCAGTACCCCGGCTCCCCAGAACCCGACGCGGCTTCTGCTGCGGCACACATTGCGGTGATCGCTGTAATATATGCTGCTGTGTGCATGGTAATAACTCCGAGTTGTAAACGTGAAGCTCAAAGAGAGAAAAGAACGACGTATCCGGTGAGGGTCTCTGCAAGCAAAAGAGGGAATGATGAACCTGGGCGTACATCCAAGAGCTGGTAGAGGGAGAAAAAGGAGCACTTTTAAACTTGCTCGTTGAATGTGGAGGAAAATTCTGAAAAATCTAAGACCAAACGTTTCTGCAAACAGCTGGCTCCTCGATGTGGGAGTCAGACCTGGCTATGTCAGGCGGCATAAGAGCCTGTCGGTCTTTTGTAGACAATCCAATCTTGGGGTATCAAAACGAGTTTGGAGAAGTAACGTGCGTGGAGACAGCACTTCAGCTGTATTAGCTCGCGCAGACACGTGGCGGCGGCACAGATACGCAGGCTCCCCTATCGGTGTGCTGTTTATATGAACAGGAAATCAGATTAAGCGTGCGAGAGTGTTAATAGGTGTACCCTAAATCGTGCAGGGGTGGGGGAAACAGCCTGGTCTTTTGTCAGAAAGGCTACCTTCACGGGCTTTCCTCAACATTCGCATGCCTTTGATTGGAAGAATATGAAGCCATGCGAAATGAAGCCAAGCATCAGAAGTTCCCCCTCAGATCGTGCATACGGGGAGCTGACAAAGGATAAAAAGTGGCCTTTGCTATGGCCATGAAAACATTACCGAGCATTTGCCCACTTTCTACATGCCTTTTTGAATTAATTTATATTAGCTATTATCTTAAGGCCTGTGCAAAATAATTTAAATTGAGATAAGAGAAAATCCATGTCGTGGAGATTTTTAAACGCATCTCTAGGATCAGTTCCTGGTCGAGGAATAATTTCTACTTTCCTTGCAGCGTGCGAGGTGTGACAACATGCATGTGTCAGACAATTCTGCTGCTTCCCGCGTCCCTGTCGCAAACAGAAAAACGCCTTTAAGCGAAAATGCCATGCTTTGTCTGGTGGTGGCACCACTTTCCGTTATAAAACGTCACGCCCTTTCATAAGCCTGCAGCACGTACAATTATTTCATCTCGTCGACGTAAAACTGTGCAAAACGGTTGATACGTTCAGCTGATTGTAACTTTCGCAAAAACGAGTTGTCGAATTACCTCCATCACTATTGATTTGCTGCTCTTGTGTTGC
This sequence comes from Bremia lactucae, assembly GCF_004359215.1. Lineage (NCBI taxonomy): Eukaryota > Oomycota > Peronosporomycetes > Peronosporales > Peronosporaceae > Bremia > Bremia lactucae. Next base: position 3,756,365 of record NC_090611.1, read on the forward strand.
TTAATGAACATTTTATTGAAGATGCAAATATTTGAACTTGAAGGTTGGGCTGTTCACTAATTACCAATTAGTTGTTAGGTTACAAAATTTGAAAGAAGGAACTTAGAAGATAAGATGCAATCCATTCTTGACGCTGATTATACTCGAGTTGCACCAGAGTTTGTGTCAACGATAAATAGCTTCACGTAAATGAACAGTCCATTCATAATAAATGGAATGCTGTCAATACTGCTAAATGGCCCTCGTATGTAATAGCACAAGCACGGAGGAAGCGTGCAATACACGTTGTACTTTTACCTAAATGTAAAGCGACACTAATAGATGTTTCAGTTTCTTAACACTACTTCAGTAAATTGGACTGTTCACTGTCTTATTTATGTATTTCTTTTGTAGCTACCGAGACTCTATTAAAGGTGGATGGCTCGAGCACGTTGACATTTGTCCTGAATTATCATGTCATCATTAGAAACAATCTCAGAATTTTTTTTTTTTAACTAGTAATTGGAAAATTGAAAAAATATTTATGTAAGATTACCTTCGTTAATAAATCATTTCTAATTCTCAATATTGATTTAAAATAAAATGATTTAGTCAACTTACATCGTAAGTCCCTGGTGTGCAAAGGTATTCTCAAATTTATTCATTTAAATTTAAAAAAAAAAAAAATGAATATTAAAAATATATTCTTAGAGAAAAATATATAAGAACTGTTAAAGACGATTACATTAATAATTTTTAGTGTAAATATTGTAAAATATGTAGCTCAGAAATACTAGACTTTTACT
>NC_090611.1:3761171-3764202 GCF_004359215.1 Bremia lactucae
ACACTAATAGATGTTTCAGTTTCTTAACACTACTTCAGAAAATTGGACTGTTCACTGTCTTATTTATGTATTTCTATTGTAGCTACCGAGACTCTATTAAAGGTGGATGGCTCGAGCACGTTGACATTTGTCCTGAATTATCATGTCATCATTAGAAACAATCTCAGAATTTTTTTTTTTTAACTAGTAATTGGAAAATTGAAAAAATATTTATGTAAGATTACCTTCGTTAATAAATCATTTCTAATTCTCAATATTGATTTAAAATAAAATGAATTAGTCAACTTACATCGTAAGTCCCCGGTGTGCAAAGGAAAGCTCAATTTGAAAAATGAATATTTAAAAATATATTCTTAGAGAAAAATATATAAGAACTGTTAAAGACGATTACATTAATAATTTTTAGTGTAAATATTGTAAAATATGTAGCTCAGAAATACTAGACTTTTACTATCTTTTAACGAACTGTACATTTTAAATTTTATATATATATTATTCATTTCTTATAAAAATTTAATCATAAAGAATGACCGAGTCGATATACTATCTTAGATAAAATAAAGATTTAGTCAAGGAAGATAGTTGAAGTAGATGTACGAAACATAAGACCCAATACCCAATTACAAAAACAATCCAAATAGATAAGACTTTGAAGAAATAGGAAGCGATGGAGTGAGGCATGAGCTTTAATGTTTTCTTGCACGCTACCTTATAATTATTTGATGGGCAAACCGGTCCATTAAAACTCTTTTAACTATATATCTATACGTGCATGAACGAGTTACTCTGAAATTACGAAGTAATTGCGTTGCGATTAAGAAATGACGTTATGTCATGAAGTCGCTTACAATCAGTCCTTCCCACAACTCGTCTCTTTCTATGCGTGTCGGGGAGATGAGTCTCCATCGTGATTGAGCTTGTTCCCACCCCTTCGAACATTAACAGGATAGCTGTGCTAACGGCTCAAGGATGCAATGATTGTATACCATATTTTAGCAAAAATAGATTGATAAGCTTGTGCTCGAACAGCGGAGAGCCGCGTTTGAAGGGCAAGGTCCTGACTTGGCAAAGTATGTAAGTGAGGAAGTTACGCGCTGACAACCTTTAGAGTGAGGCGCTCAACGAGACATTTGAATCGCAATCCGGCCGCCCAATTTAGCGGGCTACTCAGGATATACCCACCACCACCTGATAGCGCCCAAGCTAGCACGACACTCGCTAGCTTTAGCCATGAAGCAGTACAGTATGCTGCAGCTTATTGAAGATGACACTTACATGGTGTGGTACGCGCCCCCTCATTTGCAATTTAGGACCGGAACTGACCCCTCATTTGCAATGTAGGACCGGGACTGAGCTTACAGTGCTTACGGACGCCACAAGCGTGTTTTCAGAATTGGCGATCTCTATCCGAAATTTACGCCTTGATCAGCCGTCGAACGACGATATCTTACTACAGGTAAGCTTAATGCTCCATTGGCATAAATATGTGCAGCATATTCGCTCGCTGCTGATGTCTAATCATTAGGGTCCGATAGTACCGGAGTACAGGTAGGTGCATTTGTTCATGATTCACTTACAGCCTAGGTCGATACAACATGATCTGAAAGATACGGTCAACTATGGGATCGACAAAAGAGATTGCCAGGTTGAGGAGGGAGCATACACATCGCTCTTTAATGACATTATGATAGCCGGAGTCCGAGAGGTCTGGTGGCCTCGATGAAGATGTGCAACGCAGACAAGACCTGCTATAGATGCAGCAAGCATAGACATATGATGGATGGCTACTACGTCAAAGTCGATGCTAGTGAAAGAACGCCTATTAATTACCTGCTGTTTGAATCGGTGATCCGAAATGCGGTTATTGCTATGGAATACCTATCAAAATATGCTCTTGTGTATCGCTCGCCCTTCGTGCATAGGCTAAGTGACCCCGTCACTCCTAATGCTTACGCGACTAGCTTACGCTGCACAGTGTTTGCATCGGACAGTTATGGTGGTGGTTACTTGGTGTGCGCATGCACAAACGTCATCGCTGAAAAAAAAACTTTTTGTCACTTTTTAATCAAATTATTTAAAATTAAAACTAACCTAGAAAATACCCGATGCCCTTACAAATTTGTTTAAGCGCTTATCGAGTAGCTGCATGCATTTCTAGGTTAAGTGCACCCGGTGCCCGCTTCCTCGGTAAAACCGGTAGTATGTCGCTCACCGCGGGTATTGCTAGCGCGTGATGTCAAATTCTTGAAATGGTCCAACGGTTAACGACAAACTTGCTGCTACCATCCTTGAGGCAACATGGACTGAATAGGTGCCAATTCCTGCTCATGGATAGTATCAGTAACTACCTCAGATAGTAACGTGGGGAATAGATATCGTTATCCGTCAGCATTTTGCTGCAGTTCTACGCACTCGCACCCGTCGTCCGCGCTCACCCTTCATTTCCTGGCCGCGCCGCATTTTCTCACCATCAGTCAAAAATCATATCATAATGGAGGTCCATGACGAAGTGCTAACGCCGGCTCCTGTACCAAATGCCAACAGCAGAAGAAGCAAGCTTGATGGCTGTTGCCCAACACCTTAATTTGGGCTGCAAGTAACGATCGAGTTCGGTCCAGCCGCCTGTTACAGAAGATAATTGAGCTCTTTCCTGCGAATGTTCAAGCTCGAGATGGAGCAGGCAGCTGTCCGGTTCATAATTGGAATGTACGATATACCGACCGTGGTCGTCTCGGATCCACAAATTACTATTGCGTCCAAGCTCCTAAGCGACACAGCGCCAACTCTTAGGACTCGTGAGATACTAACGCTCATAAAATAGAATGATGATACGATAATGTCCATTTGTCTCCTTCCCACCAGCTATTGGCACCGACCTCACCCAACACACTAAGAACTCTATTAGGTGTCGTCACGGGAGCGGTAATCCGTCTCCTTGTGCGCACCTACTAAGTAGGAAGTAGTTGTCAGACTGATTTATATTTAATAGAATTAAATACAAATACCTATTTTTACCAATTAACAAGGTCAT
>NC_090611.1:3769442-3780724 GCF_004359215.1 Bremia lactucae
CGAGCTTGATGGCTGTTGCCCAACACCTTAATTTGGGCTGCAAGTAACGATCGAGTTCGGTCCAGCCGCCTGTTACAGAAGATAATTGAGCTCTTTCCTGCGAATGTTCAAGTCCGAGATGGAGCAGGCAGCTGTCCGGTTCATATTTGGAATGTACGATATACCGACCGTGGTCGTCTCGGATCCACAAATTACTATTGCGCCCAAGCTCCTAAGCGACACAGCGCCAACTCTTAGGACTCGTGAGATACTAACGCTCAGAAAATAGAATGATGATACGATAATGTCCATTTGTCTCCTTCTCACCAGCTATTGGCACCTTGGAGTAATGTCGAATGGCGCATACTGACGCTATCACGAAGAAAGTTGGACTGCTCCGTCGAAAATCTATAGTATCGTGTATCCGTGCAGCAGTGGGCGGCTTCGTATAGCGAGAAGATAATGTACCCACATTCTCCTTCCATAGAGGACCAGTGCCGAAGGAGTTGATCTACCTTGAGAAACTCAGCAACACAAGGAGGCAAAATACTTGTCTGGGCTAGCATGAGCCACCGAAGGGCGTGGTTCGTGTGCTGTGTTTTGTTAGCGACTTCGAATGAAGCCAGCCCAGCTCCGCCCGCTTGTTTTAAAGTGGAGAGTAGCTTTGAATAAATCTTGTGTTTGTGCTTCCGTCGATGTTGCATAGGCCAACAAAAAAAGAATTTCTACAAATTTTGTACAGCCTGCCGCGCCGGGTGCCCACTCTGGGATGCCAAAGATAGCTGCCGTGAATACAATGGATGGAAGAATGATGGAGCTCAAAATAAAAACACACTGGTCACGACACGAGAAGCTCTGATCAACCGCCTTAAAGCTTCCGAATTAGCAAATCATATGACATTTATTTAAATCGACCTCATATTCCAAGTACCTCCCTGTTTCTGCCTGTTGAAGCATCGAAATGCCCAGCAAATTCCTGAAGCTGTACCCTTTTGTTTAAAAATATGAATTTACTCTTCAACGGCTGATCTACAATGCCTGACGAGGCTATAAAGCGTTAAAAGAGGGCGAGCGCCGGCTTAAGTTGATTCGTTTGTTCGGAAATATTGTTGAGTCACCGACAAACGATGCGAACTAGTACGTTGCAGTACGGCTCCCTCAAAAGAAGTGCTTTCAAGTTTGGCGAGTGCTGGACTGCAACCCCGACATCTCGACCATTACGAGGAATAGCAGTAAGGTTAGAGAGAGAAAGTAAATATTTCTAACTATTTTTTTAATCATGTTATAATTTTTAAGATTGTTTTTACAATTATCTCGAAATTATTATGATGACGGATATCGGACTGGACTGCCCCCATTCAAAAAGAATGTGGCTGTTGTTCTATCGTGATGCCGAGTGAGCAGCTGTATGAACCGCTCAGCAAACCCAAATTGTCGAAGAGCCTCGTATGAAAAGCATCTGTGGACAGTATCATAGGCCTTTCAACAATCGAGCAGGAGGATGGCCCTTCTAAATATCAATCAAAGGAAGCCGTCGCAAGTTGGAAGAGCAGCACAGCACATATATTAACACTGTATGCAATGCACGACGCAGTTCTTATGGCTTAGAAGCCGTTGCTAGCCATCCTGCACCTAGAGCCTGTCAAGGCGCTGGCAGCCGTCTCAATCGATATTGCCATCCTTGCGGTAAATTCTTGGCGAGAAATAGTGATCCTACCTATATTTTATTTAACCCTCGCGTCTATTCCAGTCTTCATCCCCGCTCTCAGCCATGAGCCTTGGCGTACTAATAAGCCCTCGTTTACGAGGCTGCAGAGACCCGCGCTGATCGTTCCCCTGGATCGCGCTGGCACGATAACTAATTGCTGCGTTGCCGATGTGAAAAAACGCTGTTCAATGCAGAGTCGGCGACGAGCGACGAGTGTTCGCTACTATCCAACAGGTAATCCCTGACCGATGTCGAATAAGTGGACGGTTCCCCTGGAGCTGAACAATGTATTAACCATTGGTGAACCCCCCTGCTGCAACACTGTAATGGCTAGGGCATCGGTGAGGCTAGGCGGATCTGCCGCCGTGGCAGTGTATAGAAAAGCAGAGTAATTCCTTACCTTTAAGCCTTTTGTGATCGAAACACATGATGCGTCCCTACGCACTGCGACTCAGTCGTCTCACCTCTTGCAAAGAATGGCCTGTTGGCTTGAAATCTCCGCAATTTAAATTTTGATGTGAATTAAAAGCCGAGATATCAAAATTCTTTGGCTCAAGCGTTGTTATGCAGGCCACATTAAAAGCTCATTCGTATCACGACTCTATTGTCGTCAGCTACTGCCTAAATTTTTACGGCTTATGCCAAGGATAAATAGCGTGCAGATTTGCCACGGGCTCTTGGAAACAACGAACTAAAAGACTCGAACATTCAAATTTTTGGTTCAATTGCATTCAACGTTACATCAATATTCTATCGATAGTGGAATTTTTCTATTGCACGGACGGAACCTCTGCGCGTAGCTCCTCACGATGAAATATCTGAAGTATCGAGGCACATGATATTGCCTTAGCAGTCATTTCGGGCGAAAGAAATCTTCGACACGGGAACCAGAGGTGTTGGTGGCTCAAACTCTGTCAATGGATCAGCACTTATGTGCGCAAACGCGAAACGTGCCAACGAGTAAAATCCTCTGCATATGCGGCTGCGTCGTTTACCAGTCTGCCTGCACCATTAGGAGCTCAGGTTAATCAGTATGAGTTTTGTGTTTTCTACCGAGGCGTTTATGTTACCAAGTGTGCCGGATACCATCGATGGCGAAGGTTTAGCTTAGCTGTTTATAGATGCGTGCTACGTCAACACGGTTTACCATCTTTGAGAAATCCTCGATTCACGAGTATGTTTAAAGTGCGATCTTCCTGTTGCTGGGCACTAAATGAGACATGGTGCTCGGTACTAGTTGGACATGTCCACAGCGGATAACGATAGACCAAAGATCAAACTGAACGAGTCCATAGCATTATTGAAGTCATTTTGCGCAGTGTGTGCCTGAAACGTCGAAGTGTATAAAGCTCAATAATCCTTGTACTCAAGTTTGCGTTGTACAGCCCGTTCTATGAGAACTGTTAATAGTTGATATTTGCAGCTTTAGTGTTGTTGAAGGTGATGTTGCAACTCTCTCTCTCTCTCTCTATATATATATATATCGATGCATATGTAGGAAAGGATAGGTTTATTTGCAAATTTTATTGAGTGTTTGTACCAAATTTTTACGCACAAAATAAACGAAAGTAAGTAGACTTTCTGATCACATTGTAGCTCAGTCGGTAAGATGTGGCAGCACTAACCGAGAGCCGCGGGTTCGAACCCCATACATGTTCAAGAATTTAAGCCTTAAGGGACCGATGTTTTTATTTCATCTGCGCTATCCTGCCAGATAGTGACGTCCCCCATTTTGTTCTGTGACACATAGCAGAAAAGAAGTGATGTTGTTACAAACCAATGGTCGATAGTAACTAATGGTCAGCAATAATTGGTAGGAATGAATGGGGACGTTAAATCGATTAACTCATAAAAACCACACTCAATTAATATATTCACTTTTGGTTATCCAATTTTGGCCTTAAGCCATCTCCTCTTAGCTCAAAGTGCACAACCTTTTATTGGTTGTTAGCTCAACAGCGATTCTGATTTGCAACGCGGAGCCCTTTGACGCGTCCATTACTCCCTGCGGAGCTTCAAGATGAAGATGTACATGATGTTCAAGGGACCTTGGGATGTGATCCTCGGCGACGGTGTTGTCCCGAAAACCAAGGAGCAACAAGCTCATGCAGCAACCGTGCTCAACCTCAGCAAATCTCAGCTCCTGAGCGTTGCAAACACGACGAGTGCTGAAAAGGCATAGTTGGTCCTCGAGAATTTTTATTGGACGCAAGACATGGCAAGTGGGCTGTAACTCAAAGAGAATTATGCGTCGTTCGAGTTCACTGCATCATCTTTTAGCGAGCATGTGATGGAGATAAAATACCTCGTCATGAAGCTTAGGAACGCCGCATAAGGTCCTAGCGAGGTGAATGTGTGCGCTGAGATGCTGCAAGATGTACAAGCATGTCCGTAATGACCTTCAGCTAGCTGACCTAGTCGGTCAGCTGATTGCTGAAGAAGTGCGGAAGAAGACATCTACGCTAATCGAAGATTCGACCGCACAACTCAAGGGCACGACGGAGGCGAAAAAGCAAATAAAGAAGCAGCAAAGTCGAAAGGTCAAAAATCTTCAGGAGTGTGTTAAATTGTGGCAAGACTGACAATTACACGAGAGACTGTCGTACGGACAGCCGCAAACAGGATGCACGATGACCAATCCAACGTTGCGCTTAGCGCAGCTGAAGTATTTATGGCAAGAAGCAGGATCATAGACAGTGGTGGGCGTCAGCACACAAGTGCAAGGATCACGAATTGTTCGTGAGCTACGAGGAGGCAACGATGCCGAGTGACATCTCAAGCGCCAAGAGTGGAGCTAAGTAACGTTATCGGTTACGGGGCGGCCGTATTGCTTCTCTGGACTGGTTCTTTGGGGACAGACGCTAAATTGGAGATCACGGTTTACGTCAAGACCTAACGAAGAATTGTTTTCGCTGACAGTTGTGGCGTCACGCGGGATGATTGTAGAGATTGCAAACGACAGGTGTTTAATCAAACGTGGTAAAAAATGACAATTGCGACGGGCCAGAAGCAAGACTCACTGATATACCTGAATACACTGAGGTTGAGGTTGAAGGTCATTCAGCGGAGACGAAATCAGAGCTTTGGCATCGGTGTTTGGGACACTTATCGTATGGAACAATGAATGATATGATCAAGAATGGGAGGATTTACGGCACAGAGGCAACACTGAGATCAGTCTGGGAGGTCTGTGCAACTGCTAAGCAAGCGCGCAAGCCATTCACGACGAGCAACGAGGCTCAAACAGTCAAAAGGAACGCGCTTTTAGATGCTGTGGTATGCTCTGACGTTCTTGGACCAATTACTTTGGCCTCCAAGTCTGGGTTCAAGTACGTGGTGACAATTTTGTAATGAAGAGTTGCTATGTAAGTGTGTACCCACTGCGCTGCCTAAAACTCGGAACAGAACGGCATAGAGAGCGGATAAACCGGACACTTGTGGAGATGACTCGGTGCTTGCTGAGTGGGAGTGGATTCGGTAAGGCTTAGTGGTGCGAGGCTATGATGACGGCAGCAGACATTGTAATGTTTTGCCAATATTAGTGCACAAGAACACAAGCCCATTTGAAATGTTGCTAAAAAGGAAGCCACACATCAAGCATATGCGAGGTATCAGAATGGAGTGCTACGCTCACGTTGCAAAGGATAAAATGATAAAATTGAAAGATTGTGGATTCAGTGCTACCTACTAGAGTACGAGAAGCACATTGACTTCTCAACCAAGGAAATAAATCGATTGTTGTTTAAAGAAGAGTGGCATCTGCAGAGTGGTCAATGGATTTTCAAACAAAGCAACGCGGAAGGAGTGCTTGACGTCATAGACAGCGTTGAACGACTCCTGTATCAGGAGCTCAGACACCATTGACAAAGTTATACAGACCTGAGTCGGATGTACACAATGGACTAGCTAAATCATTGCCCACGGGCGAATCTAGTACGCCAGGAAGAGATAGCGAGGAAACATGGATGGTACGGCCAGTACACAAGAAGCGGGGTGCTGTTCACTATAAGCAAGGATTTTCGAATTTTGCGGCTTGGTAATCAGTAATTACTTGCGACGAAGAATGACATGGCGTCTTTCACTGCTCGCAACACATAGACGCTTGACGATATATCTCCAGATAAGAAGGCCGTCGGCTGTAAATGTATTTTCGAATCAAGCGCTACCCAAAAGGTAGGGTTATTAAGTCTAAGGCACGTCTGGTGGTGAAGGAATATACTCAGCGCACAGGTGTCGACTACTTAAAGACGTTTGCGCCTGTTGCACGCAAGGAGTCCACCTACACTGTTTTAGCGAGTGCTACTGCTGAAGACTTGGAAGCTAAGAATATCGACGTTGACACGGTGCTTTTCTACGGTGAAGTGGAGACAGAAATCTACATGGTTCAGCCAGACGAGTTCGAGAATCGAGACAATCCAGCGAAGAAGTGTTTACAAGAAAGGCGCTAAATGGGACCAAGCATGCGGCTTGACACAAGTGTGCACGTACGTCTCTCAAATCAGCAGTACAGCAGAGACGTCATCTACGTGGACGACTTGATGCTAAGCAAGATCAAGGCAAAAATTCATGAGATTAAGCAAGCATTCAAATCCGACTTCACTATCAAGGAGCTTGGCAAATTGAAACGGTGTCTTGGGATTGAAATTGGTCGCGAGCGCAACAACAAGATTATTGTGAGGAACCAGCGCGCGTACCATGAGTGACCCGCAAAAAGCTTCGGTGTACCAGACTGCAAGGAAAAATTCACGTCATCGAACAGCAACTCTCAACTGGCGAACATGTCGCCGGATGAAGAGTTTGTTCCAAAATTACCGGTCGAGAACTGCTCGGTGCCTTAATGTATCTTGCACCGTGCACACGTCCGGACATTTCGTTTGCTATCGGCGAAGTGTCCAAGTATTATGAGCGCCATAACAGGTCACACTGAGTGGCAACGAAGCGGATACTCAAGTACCTGAAGACGACACAAGACCTACGGATTTGATTTGGCGGTGAGAATAAGGGAGAGCTCATTGTATTTGGAGATTGAGTTTTAGCAGACGATTTAGACATACGACGTTTGACAACGGATTGCGTTTTCGCTGTAAGCGAAAGTACGTTTTTATAATGTTCGAAGCGATAGCAAACATTTGCAACGTCGACATGGGCTGAGTACATGATGCTAACAAGAATCGATTTCGCTACGCAGTCTATTGAAGGATTTTGGCTACAATGGCGATGACAAAGAAGCGACCCTACTTTACCAGGATAATCAAGGTTGCATCGCTTTATCCAAGAATCGCGTCTATCACCTCGCGGACCAAGCAAATTAATATCATTGCGACCGCTGTTCATCGCATCGGAATGCGGATGAATGCGGCGAGTGAACTCCGCCTCGTATTGGTCGGGCGTTTCATTTGAACGCATCACGACTGGGATCGGGAAACTCCCTAAGCGTTTCATTATTAAAAACGACATAATAATCATCTGCGTCTAGAATAGCGCGCTCTAAGAGCGATGCTCTTGGCTTGTCTAGATAAGGCTATTCAGATAAAGGGAGCATCGGTAATGTGCCACTTACCACATAGCCACGTTCAAAAAGACTGGCTTGTGACACCGACTGAGCATGTTCAGGTGTCGTCGGCGGAGCTTTAGGCTCGGAATTCTCTATGTCAGAACCATTATGGATAATGGTCTGAGCATAAGCCGTTGTGTTTTTTTACCCAACGGAGAAGGAGCTGCGTCTCTTTGAGCAGCGCTCTCAATAACTGTCGCTGCGCTATCCGGCGTGACGATGAGACAGCTTTCGTAAATGTTGTTTCTCCATATTTCGAGCCATAAGAGAAGTTTGGATGGGCAATAATACGCCATCATTCTTCGTCATTAGCTCGTTGTCCGCATCACTATCATGAGGTGACAGCAACGGTGTCCACTCATTGTAGTCGATAATGAGCAACGGATCAGCATCCTCACTGTTAAAGTGAGATGGATCCTTAAGTACCGTTTGCGCGACAGCGGCAGTAGCTGTCGGCGTTTTGACTAAGGCATTGGAGGCTGCCGGCGTGCTAACGTGGCGCGGCGCTTAGCGCGAGTTTCAGTTGGTATCTTCGCAGACGACCCACCAACGTGGCCCCTTTTAGGTGGCATTCATGGCGCCGTGTAGGAAACACAGGTCGCTAGAGTGACTGAGAGAACTAGCGGCGCGTAAAGAAGCTCGCAGTTCCTCCTTCCTCTTTGACGAATTATAAATTGTAATTTCCTTCTGAAAGGGGGGAAGTGTAACGGGATAAAGTTGCCCTATTGTTACACAGTCCCCGTTAAGTATATATGGTGTACTTAAATAATGGTCAATTACCTAAATAAAGTAATTGGACCCACCACTCGGGTGTGGTTCACAATTGTGACCAATTCTTGTGTATGTGATGCACAAAGGTGCATTCATATTAGGAGGAATGACGGCCAGCGTCATCCGTTGCGCGAGGTTCCTAAGAAAATATGCTCGCAATACATAATAGTGTTATCGACACAGATGTCAATTTTGATGGGTAAAAATGAGAATTTATATTTGATACGATTCAATAAAAATCAGTTCGAAAATACATCTTACTTAGTAAGTGCGCGCGAGGAGCCGGATCACCGCTCCCGTGACGACACTTTACTAGAGTGCTTTGTGCGTTGGGTGAGGTCGCTAAGGCTCCCACCTCAATTAACTCACTACACGCAAGAGAAGACGGTATAACAGCTTCTTTACTGTGCTAGGGTGTGTGTCTTAGTAGAGCGTAGCCGCATTAAGATGTGCCCGCCTACACGACAGGTCCCCACTCCACTTTATCAGATACTACTATTGGCCATTGCGACGACGTCGCTTTCTGGATTTTTTGAATGAAACCGGATGTTCCCTCTCACCGAGCAGCGCAGGAGGGGCCGAAACCACAAGGCGCCTTCTGTTGCTTTATACCAAGAGGTGAAATTTCTTCGTGAGACTCTTCTACTTAAAGTAACCTTGATGGTATCTATACCGGTCTTCTGACCTGGAGCGTCAGCAACCTCGCTGAAAGGGTCAGCTGGACATCCGGTACGATACGCGGACGCAGCTTACTCTTAAAGACCGCGGAAACGACAATTATAGGTAGGTTTTCAGCTTTTCGTAATACTCGGTCACCGATCGCAATAGAATTGATACAGCTTGTGCCGTAGCATCCACTTCTTCATTTTGTGGATATTGGCTTTCAGTCATTGCACCATGCACATGTCGTAAGGCATTTAATCGCATCATGTTTTCGAGCAGTGACAAGGATGAAATTAGCAAGTCGATCGGCAACGTCTCTCGTTTCGAACCCTAATGGAACACGCTGGTGCAAAAGGCCGTTCTTATTAAGTTTGCGCGCTTTGAGCTAAGAGGAGAGGGCTTTGGGCCTAAATTGGAAACCGAACGTGAGTATATCGATTGAGTGTGTTATCTGTGAGCAAATCAATTTCACGTCCATTCATTCCTACGAAACGTTGCTGATCTATTTCCTGTCGATCATTGTTTTGTAACAACGTTACTTTCCTTTTGCTTTGTGTCACAGAATAAAAATGTGATACGTCAGTATCTGGTAGGATAGCACTGATGAAATCCAAACATTAAATCCCTATAAGCTTAAACTTCCGGACTTTGATGGTTCGAACCCGTGGCTATCCGTTAGTAATGAGCTTCAATGTGAAGGGTTCCACCCCTGTGTCGGGGGTAAGCATTAACATGGTGACCCAGCGATCATGGGTACGATCCCCCACCAATCAAATAACGAAATGCAGCAGTCTTTCCAATACATAGGGACCTCGGGTATCGTCGAGCACAAAGAAGCTCTAGGGCTAGAATATAAATTTTTATTTAAGTTCTGAAAGAATAATCAGTTTAAAAAGGACGACTTGTAAAATCTCTTAGCCAAACCCAAGTAGGTATAGACTTAACGATAATATACGACTGACTTTAAAATTCAGCTTCAATGTGACTAGATAGTCACTAACTTTCTATTAACTTGCGTACAAATTGGGTTCTATATCAACCTACCTTTTTTCTTCGTGTGCAGGTAAGTATTTCTTGGAATACAACTTTACCTCTCGCAACACTTAGATACAACATAGTGTTATCTACTGAGATGACAATTTTGATGGGTAAAAATGGGTATTTATTTCTGATACGATTATATAAAAATCAGTCTGAAAACTACTTTCTACTTAGTAAGTACGCGCGAGGAGCCGGATCACCGCTTAGGTGACGACACTTTACTAGAGTAATAAGTGCGTTGGATGAGGTCGCTAAGGCGCTCATCACAATACCTCACTGCACACAAAAAATATATGGTCTCACCGCTTCCTCGCTGTGCTAGGGTGCGTGTCTAAGCAGAGCGTGGCCGTATTAATACATTATCGCCTACACTTGGTAGCACGTGAAGTCCTTCCCACGACCCGCATCTTCTGCGTGTGCACGTGAGGATGAGCCTTAACATCAATCGGGCTCATTTCTCCCACCTTTCTGAACATCATCGGGAGGTGGCAGGGCACATGGCGCAACGACTTGGTGAACAAGCCCTGGACAGACTCTTGGGCAATCCTCCTGAGCAACATGCTGCTCAGTCGGAGCAGTTTGAGGCATTTGTGCTTAAACAGCGAAGAGCCTCGTCCGAGGCACAGAGCCATGCTGCGGCGGAGTCCGCCACTCAGATGCAGGATGAGCTGAGACATGAGCAGGCTCGGAGCGAGGCTCTCAACAGGACTGTTGAGATGCTCTCTGCCCGGCCGCATCAGCCGAGGCCCATTCGGATGGACCCGCCCAAGTTCGATGGAACTGCGGCGCACACGATTGTCCACTGGCTTTTAGCCGTGGAGTAATGCGGTGTCGCCCAGCTCATCGAGGACGACAGCCGGATGGTGTCGGACGCCATATCGCATCTGTGCGGTAAGGCCTCAGAGTAGGCTTACTCGGCGCTTATGGCGGACAGAAAGGCGTTCCCTTCATAAGCGATCTTTAAGGAAAAGATTCGCGCCATGTACCAGCCGCCGAACAACGAAGTGTTGCTTCAGGCGCGCTTCTTTGGGGCGCGACAGGCGAAGCGATCTCTGCAAGAGTATGTGCAAGAGATGCGCTCGCAGTCGGCGTCCATAACCGTAGGTCCGATTTTGGAGAACATTAAGGTGCCCACGTTTATGAACAGACTACGGCATGGCCCATCGCGACAGGCCCTTTTCAGAAAGGTGCCGTCGACGATGGAAGAGGCAATCCAAATTGCCTTAGTTGAGGAGCAATCCTACAGCAGTGCCTCGGCGACAGCTTGGTATAAGCCGTCGGCCGAAAGGACAGATGCCACTCCTATGGAGTTGGGCAATGCAGACGTGGTCTGTTATTAATGCGGCAAGCGCGGCCATATCGTGGCTCGCTTTTATGCCAGGGTCCCTGCTGGGGCAAAGATGCCCAGCAAGAGGACTCCCTTCCCAAAGGGCGATGGCAAGAACCAGCGTGCGAGACGCATGAGTTCTGCATCGACCACTGAGGGGTCGGGAAATGCAGGAGCGCAGTAGGGGCGGGATGCCCTACTGACGCGGACTCTGAAGCTACCCCTAAGTTCAGAGTTGT
>NC_090611.1:3785763-3807946 GCF_004359215.1 Bremia lactucae
TCTGTATCGTATTGCATTAACGCACAGCCGATTACAAAGTCGCTGGCGTCACAGACAACATGGAATGGTCTGTCTTGATCTGCAATCGCCAAGATGGGCGATTCCATCAAGCTTTGCTTGATACCTTCAAATGAACGCTGACAACCAGCGTTCCATAGCCATTTCTCGTCTTTTTTCAAGAGGCGAGAGAGATGAACTGTCATCTCTGTATAATTGCGAGAGTACTTGTGCAAGTACGCCGCTAAATCAAGGAGCTTTCTAAGTCCCTTGACATCGACCGGAACTGGGCAGTCGGTGATTGCCTTGATCTTTTCGGGATCAGGGCGCATGCCGTATTTACCGACGATGCACCCAAGAAGTGGTGTTTCGCTTGCAGCGAATGTCACTTCTTGAGATTTGCGTACAACTTATGATTTCGCGTAAGTGAAAGAACCTGACGAGCGTGAGATTTATGAACATCCATGTCCGTCTTACAGTCCATGGCCCGGCTATAGACGAATACATCGTCAAAATAACTCGGTGCGAATTCTCGCACCGGTCTCAACAGATTTGTTACACATCTGTTGAATGTTGCAGGGGCGTTACTAAGCCCCTGAGGCATCACTAGCCATTCCCAGTGCATCCTACTGGGCTGGGGGTGCTCACTGCTGTGTACGGGATGTCCCGCTCACGCATAAGGATTTGATAGATCCCATCCATCAGATCCATAGATGAAAAGATGGTACTCTTAGACATACCATCTATGATTACGACTTTTCTAGGTATCAGTGTTTGAGCCGGTACTATTGCAGCATTCAGCTTATTAAATACGTGCACTATCCGCCACCCTCCTGTGGCCTTTCGCACACAGAAGGTCGGAGAGCTATGTGGGGAGGTTGACTCCCTCGCATGGCCCGCTTTTAATCGATCGATAAAGAATTTTTCGATCGCAAGTACTTGTTCACGAGGCAGTGGTCACTGCTTCATGAAACATTACTTCGAGCCCGGCTTGAGCTCGATCTCATGTTCGAGTGCCTTTATCCTCAGGCAACTCGCATGGAACTGTTTCAGTAAATACATCCCTGAATTCAGTCAAATCCTTGTATAGAGGATTTGTCTTGAGTGACTCCCAGGATTGAGTAGTATCTCTCTCAATCCAAGTCTTCACATCGAGGACACTTTCGTCCATCGATGAGCTGCTGAGAACCCGTTCGTTCTCTGCAAAAATTACCGTTGACCGAATATCACGCAGATCGGCTTGATTTTACTACCATGCAGATCTCTCAAGAACCGCTTAGGTTCTAGGGTTGGTAATTGAGTTATCTCCGAAGTTAACTTCGGAGGCGTATATAGATCACGAGTATAAGCGCCGACTCCTGATCTGTCATTAACCAAGACATTCAATGTCTCGGTTTCTTCCTGGGATATACTTACAGGCTGCCGAGAAATAAATTCCTCGGAATGCTGAAGTCTAGTCACTTCAGCATTAGCTATTCGAAAACATTTCTCCTCAAGTACGTGGGGACTTATACCCTCAATGTCTTCCGAGTGTGATTGCGCTATCACCGTCGGGTCCTCTACGGTCGACTCTCTACTCGACCTAGGATCATCGTGTTGTCCATTTTAGACAACCGGTATCTTCTTTGAATGTCGCCCGCTAGGCGTACATTCATGTCTCAATCCACTCGACTTATTCGAGTGGTGGACCTTCGGCGCTGCCTGTGCATTCGCACAGCCGCCGGCAGCTGACTCAACAGGGTGATGAGTAATCAACTGGGATATTGTGCAGTTGTACTAACGACCGTACCACAAGTGAGGCCATCGCACTAACTCGTAGTAGTACATCCACACGCTTGTGGACGCTCCAAGACGTTCATCAGATGGCCATCTGCTGAACAAGTGGCAGGCATCTTTACGGATCGATGCTGCCAGCTGATTCTTGGCTCATATTTTCTGAGCCAAGGTAAACATAGAATGACATCAAATTTGTCATCCAAATCCAGTACGATGAAATTATCATCGTACTGTAAATATTTTAAAGTGTAGTAAAAATTCACTACGCGTTTCACTATTGTTATCGATGCGCCTGTCGCTAGACGCGCCGTCATCCTCGTTGGAGGGATGTCGCGCTCAACATATTTGAGCCTACGACCCTCTAGCGACTGGCGACGAATAAAGTTTTTCAACGCTTTACAGTCTACAAGGGCGCTAAGAGACAAATCGTTTGTCACTTTTAATTTAAAGGTGATGAGGAAAACCTCATCACCGAGTACAGAGACACATAATGACTGTGTGTCTGGAGCAACTTTAGTCAAGAGATTTGCAAATTCTCTTGAGGTTGCTGGATAAGAAGGGCGTTGCGCCCTACTGACCCCGACCGCCTTTGGCTGTCCGCCTGGCTGTTGCGATTTCGCAACAACGTCGGACCCGCGACCGTTGCCCTTTTTGGCATTCGATCCATGAATACGTTCAGTACCTCTCAGTACTGGGCTTGGAGCACTACACTCATGGGCGTAGTGTCCTAACTTTGACAGCGATTGCATTTCTGCAATCGCTTGTTGTTCGAAAAACGAGATTTCTCGCTTTCGACATAAGAGAGGTCCATAGGTTCGGGACCTCCCAGTTTGTGTCGTCTTGGAGGACGATATGATGACGATCTAGCATGAGACTGTCTAAAGCTAAAGTTCTCCTGTTCCGCAACAGATATTGCTTCTTCAAGCGTATTTAGTTCCAAGCAGAACAGATAGGTCTTTACGAGACGATCCGTAACACCTTGCATGAACACCGTAATCAACGTGTGTTCATGGACTGGGTTATTTGTTATACAACTCGCTAAAAGTAGTATGTGCTGGGCATATGCGTGAATCTCACGCTTGCCTTGCTTGAATTTAAGAAGCTCTGAACGAGCTCTGAACTTGACCCTTGGCGGTTCAAGCGTCTGTTTGAGCCGGGCTTTAAAAGCCTCTAGCGACACAAAGACGTATGGGTCGCGCAACTTAAGGCCCACGTTCAAGGTTTTGGCACGACCTGCCAAATTTGATTGAGCAAATGCGACTTGCATTTACTCGTCGACGATGTGCCGAGCCCTTATGGCATCATCCAACTCGACAAACCATCTTAAAAGAGAGTCTTCTTCGAATCCCCTATACTTAGAGATGTCAATCTTTAAGGTTTAGGGACGACGCGTTTGCGTCATCCCAGGAACAGGGGTCTGTACCTGTTGTAACCTTAACAGATCTGCCTGTTTAGAGCCTTGCTGATTAAGCAAGGCTACCTTCTCCTTCGCCTCGTCAAGTTCATGTTGTATGAACTTGGCGATGGCTGAATGAAGGGTATATATGTCCAAACCGGACAGCATGGCTAAAATGTCATCGTTCCTTACGGTCGGACTCATTCGTTCGACCGCACTCCTTTCTATGTCACTTAGAAAGGAGTAGTTTTCACGCGAAACGTGATGCATATTTCCAATATCATCTAATATGTCCATGTTAGATGATGGAACTGTGGTCCTTGGACGGACTACAAAGTGCTACCAGGTGTACGGGGCACTACTGACTTGTACTTTTCAGTTCAAGTCCACTTTGCACTGCCTCAGGCGAGTGGTACCTTACGTCACTTCACGTACACTTGTACGCGCAGAGGAAGACTCTCTTTAAAACACTTGCTTTAAAGAGGGTTAATTAAAAACTGTATTAATATATTAAGTTTTTCTGTTTCTATCTACTTAATACTAACTTACTTATAAAATAATACAATACATGTGATAAAGTTATTTGTCTTTCTCTTTGCGCGCGTCTAGCGCTGACTCGACCGCGGAGAAAGTAGATATAATGGTCTTTATCTACGAATGGATAAGCTTTTTAAATATTACCATGTAAAGCAATATTCTCCAAATATTATCTACTTTTTAGATAATATATTAATTACACAACCCTTACGTGTTAATTTCATGTAACCCGTTACAAATTGTCAAGACAAAGAAATGTCAGTGTAGCTAATAGAAAGAACATGCCTCGTTTGGAGCTGTGCAAGGCTTTTCTAATTCCTGCGGTAAATCTAGGGAAGCGACCCTTCTAAATCTATCGACAAGACCGTTGCTATCAAATATTACTTGGCTCGCGCAATTACTCGCAGGTAGCCATTGTAGCTTCCCTGTTGCATACATTTTTCGCAGCAGACCACCATCTCACAATAACTGCGGCACTAAATGTATGGAAACGAAAAGCCACGATGATAACTTTGAGCGATCCTTGCAGCCCCAGTTTTTTTTTTACTCATCCGTGAAATAAATATCTAAAAAGCACCGCATGACAGGCAAATAATTGATTGAATTTCTTAATATTGCAGGCGGCACTACGAGAAAACATCTATGATCATCAATGTCCAACGAGTACGATCTGGAAAAATGCATAACTAGGCTAAATATTTTTTTATTCTTTGCGCTGCAGATTTGTAGCAGCCAACATATTTTTCCGAGAAGCCATTCACGAAAAAAGCTCCTACGTTTATTAACAAAATCTTGCAATCTCTTGCTCGTTATTGCAATTTACAACCAGCCTAGTTTGTCTCTAATTTCAAGATTGTGTTTGAACGCTGCAGATCTGACGGTGGGTTTTCTAGCAGTTCCATCAGCGGCTTCCATTGTAATAGATCATTGTTTTTTTCACTGTCCTTTCGCATCCTCTTGAAAGCAGTCCAGGTTTTTTCAAGCCACGCCTTCTCCTCTTTGTTCCAATTTTCATTCCACTTAACGAGCAAAACGTGCATCTCCAACATCTGAACCCTCACCTCAAAAGCTTCATTATTTTTAGTGAACCCATCCAGCTTAAGCTTACTGATAGCTGTTCTAAGATCCATTTTCTGCTCTTGCCAAAGATCAAGCAACGCCCTTTGAATACCCTTCCGTAAGTCCAACTGTGTTTGTCCACTTATTAATGCATCACAAAGAAATGAAATATCATAGTTGCGCATTAAATATTTCAATGTTGTGGCCACGGCAACGTCAGGAGTCAGAAATTGGTTCCAGACCTGCATCTCGAAAGAATCGAACAATTTGTATCTTATTCGGTTGAGTTGAAGAAAATTGTAAAACACCTCGTCGTGGCTACTTCTTTCTCTCCATATGCGGACGAGGCTCATTTCTAACGGTGCTGATAATACTTTTGCAGATTTAATGTGATATCCATCACGAAGGATGTGCACGATAGTTGCGTGATCGTACGTCTTGAGGAACACATTAGCCAACTCTTTTTCCTCTTGGCCGTATTTATGAGAAGCAAAAAACAAACGGACAAAAATTCTAGAGTCGCTTGGCCGCTGTTGATTAAAAACAGTTTTTTCAAAGAATCCAAGTCATCCATTTTGAGCGCTGTGAAGACATCTTGCAAAGGGATCCGTTTAGAAGCCCAAACGTGTGCCAACACTTTTCTTTTCTCACTCGCATGTTTGCCTCCAAGCAAACTTAAAAGCTCCAACCTGTTCTTCTTGATTTTGTTCATCGTCTTAGCACTTGAAATCGTATCAATCAAGTCACAATAATGATCGAGCTGGACAATCTTCGTTCTAATAGCGTCTGGCGCAGTCAATTTGCTAAACTTTAGCCTTTTTAACAGTTCCTTCACACTCAAATTCCACGTTAACCACTTTTCAACTTCTAATTTATGACGAGAAGTTAGGTAAGGCACATTATCGGCAACCCAGATGTCCATCCAGTTTACACTCTTTTTCCAACGCCATAAATTAAAGATGTTTCGCTCTTCACCAGCGTTCGGGCTGTCACTTCTTAGCCTCACCGTAGTAAAGCCCTTCGTGCAACAAAAGTTCGCTCGGTCGTGATTTAACACAATTGCCTTTGTCTCCGTAGTCGCTTGTACTGCATAATTCAAGCGCATGAGAAGAGCAAGAGTCGCCCCAGTCATAAGAACGAAGTTCATCGATAAGGCGAATCGGCGATTAAAAAGTCAGTGACGTGGCGCCGATTGACCTTGTTTATAGAATAGAATGTTCTTGTCAGTGAAATAATAGGATTCGGTTTACAGAATAGATTATTATTGTGTCATGAACGAACTGTGACCTAAAAAAGGTCACAAACGAACTGGACTGAATGATTGCAAATTGAGCACAAAACTGTTGACGTCGATAGGGAGTGCTTTACTACCTACCTAGGCATAGGTTATGCATAAATAAGCCAATCACATCAAACTGAGTTGGGTTTCCTGAACAAAATTACATGTAAATAACGCTGTCAATTTTGTTTTTTTTTCTGTACCTTCAGTTAAAAGCCGGGTTGCGAGAGCGTCCACAATATTTAAACGGCAAAATACTTTTGCTCTCACTACATAAATCCCTGTTGTTTATTCCTTTGTTAGTCTATTAAATAACCCTGATGTATTCCACAATAAAGCTCATCAACTCACTCATAATACTTGTCCTATCCCGGTCACCGCTGCTCATTTGGTATGAGTATTCATTGAATTAGCGCAAGTAGTTCACCTTAATCATAGTGTTTCATCTTTGACCGTTGCCTCTTCAACACGAGCTCCTTCCTTCGAGTCTAACGATTTCGTTCCCGGAAATTCTTCTTTTGGAATGGCACTACTATTTTCTGATTCCACAGCGCGCTCATTACCGAGTGTTTTCAAAGTCGCTGCAGCAACAGCCTCAGCAAATCTTTGCTTAGTCTTTGTATCATCGGAAGCAACAAGTAAGTTACCAACTGGAGGCTCCTCACCAGCAACTCGAATAGTGTCATTTAACGGTAAGACTTTACTCCTCGTTCCATCTTCAGTTTCATCCCCATTTCTATCCATGGTGCTGTTTTTCTCGTCAATCGAATTCATATATTCGGCACTTACGTCCGTTTTTCGTGTCTCAGTAGAAGATATACAGCTTTCCACCGTATTAGCATCGGTATTCGAATGTTCAGGTACAAGATCGGGTTCCCACTCGGCCACATTCTCACGACCAGCTTCCGAACTCTTTCCTGTGCTAACATCGTCAGCCCATTTACTTGAGGTTCCATTGGCAATGTTAGCACTCTTAGCCCCGATTAGAATTGAACTGGCTGCGGCTATTGCTTGAACAGTAGGGTCATCGCTCTTGGCGACTAGAACCTCTTCCTGACCATCTTCCACTTCAGCGGCAGCACTCGTTGCATTATATCCATTTATTACAGCAGTCTCAGCTTTTTCTTGGATGTTTTTCGAATTTTCAGTCAAAATCGTTGAGTTTTGATATGGTGTAAAGGGGGCATTCTTGACGTCGACTATAATAGCGCTAGACTCATTGTTGTGCTCGGTATTAAATTCAGCCTCAATATCCGACGGAAGGAGAGAAAACAACTCTTTTTGCACGTGTGGGCATTTTACCAGCATTGGTTGGTAAAGCTGGCGACATCTAGAAAATACGGGACAAGCCCACAAAGCTTCAAATTCTTCCAAGGACGTGCAGTTGCATCGTAGCACGCCCAAGGTTTTTTCAAGATACGAGGCAATCATTCCATCGCTTCCAGCGGCAGAGCCACCTCTCTCAATTATGGCATAGAGGGACGAAAGTACTGAAATTGTTTTCTCATGCAGTGTTGGAGTTGGAAAGCTTCTTACGACATGTTGTCCCTTGCGCTTCTTAGATAAAGCATCGACTTTGTCGTAAGTGTCCTGCTGATCCATTGAAGACTCAAGTGCACCATCAGTAAAATGCACAGCAGATCCGGACACCTCTTTAATAGCCATAATACGGTTGCCAAGGACATCAACGAAGAAACTGTCGAAGATCTGCGTCCATATTGGTAAAGCTTGCAGCTGTTCACACAGTGTTATAGTAACTTCACCATTTTCAGCAGCGCACGATCCACCATTGTTAGAGTTGCTGTAGATTGTGCTTGCAGCAGCGGCTTTCGCTTGCACATTTTCCAACAATACCTCCCCCACAGCATGGAGAAACACACGATCACGCAAAAGCGCATCTTCTTCAGCCAAAAACAAATGATGCAGCAGTTGCGAAGCCGCATCAATCTGGTGGTCTATCAGACATTGTACGGTAAAAGACTTTACTATGGCACGGATTGCTGAGCTCGCGCGCAGTACATGCTTCCATAACTTTAAATTCAAGATGTCATCTTTTGCCGTGATGTCGCGCTGCAAACTAGCAGGAAACGCATGATAAACACGAAAAGTCACCATCGAACGCATCAACAGCGGCAACACGACACGCATAGTTACAACTTGCGGAACACGCAAGACAAAATCCTGCTTCCGAATCATGCGACGCACGCTAAAGGGATTTCCAATCTGAAGAAGTTGCACAAGCGCCCGGCAAATCAGGTTATCGGTAGGCAGATCTTTTCTGTGCCAGCAGACCACTAAATTTTTCATAATAGCTTCACAAACAAGCTGTTTTACAGGGGGGTCTGATACGACGAGTGCGACATCGGCCAACTGTTCGTCGCACAAGCCTTCGGGAATCATTCCAGATTGATCAACATCGCCAAAATCCTTAATTGTCACCACGCCAGAGCTAGTGAGCATGCTCAAAGCCTCATTAGTGGGGCCATTGCCTGTCTTGCGACGTTTTTTAGTACGAATTCGCTGAGGTTCGCCACGCAACGCTGTGGCATTTCGCTCAATCAGCTCGTTTCCTCGCTTGCCGATACGCTTTCCTTCCTTGTAAAAAACGGTCGTGTCCGGATTAAATGTCATACAGTTGCGAATCATTAAATTAAAGTCTGATACAAACGCGTCCAGAGTTTTGTACTTGCCACGCTTAACTCTCCTCCGCATGGTCGAGATGTCCATAGGATCCTTAATAATTTCACGATAGTTAGGCACGTCATCCGGCACAGGTTCAGCAAAGATCATGCGAGCATCGATTTTTGCAATTTTGTCAAGCACCACCAGAAGTTCGTCTACAGGCGGTGGACCTAGTACGACTTCAAAATTTTCCTCTTCTTCTTCAACTCCTAGTTTCTTTCGAATTTTTTTGTTTGGAGGCAGGTCTGATGTGCGCAACCGTCCTATAAACCCCAACAGCTCGTGAAGCTGAGCGATCTCAAGAGTTTGATTCTTTACAGCACGATCCATAAACCATATAAATTTGTGAAGCGGATCCGTTCGCAAAAGTGACGCTGTTCTATCTCGCAGGAGATTAGCGAGATCACTACGCATAGCACCAAGAAATGGAACGTAGTCCACGTATTCTTTTGCGTGGTTGTTTGTGGCACCAGGAATATTCGCTGCTACAACGTAACCCCGCCAGATTTCCAGTGTGGACAGGTATAGCGACTCGGAGTCGCCCAACATCTCTGCTAGCTTCGTAAGGGCGGGATTATTACGACGGCGTTCGTCTGGACAGTACGATGGACGACGTTCCTCACTAGACCCGTTCCCAATGGCTGATGAGGATGGCACATGACTCGAGACATTCCAAAGATTACCACCTGTTGACTCTTCCAAGCTGCGCTTCCTGTGTTGGATCTTAGTGTGTGCACTAGGATTGCTATTTCTTGTCGCCAATAATTGATCCGTCGCTAAGCATACTGCCGGATGATTTAGATACCAGTCCAGCTGTGTGGTCACATATTCACGAGTGCATTCTTCCACAAAGAGCAGCAGCTCTCTCCTATCTACCATGAGAATCTTTCTCCTGACATGCACAGGTAATTCCGCGAGAATGCGTCGATTCTCAGTCAGTTCACGCAAATACATCTCCGGGGTATCTTTTTGTCGGGCTAAGACGGCAATCGGGATGGCTCTTAGCTCTCGATATTCTATGTACGGAAAGGTCTGCTCCAGCACTCGCGGCAGCTCCCTCTGAGGCAATTCTGCAATGCGTAGCAGCATTTCCTTAATCATCTGCTCGAGAAGAGACTGGTACATGCTAGAGCGCTGCACGTGAAGCAAATCAAGTAGCTGCACCACTGGCGTAAATGTCATGGGATTCTCTTTCTTCTTGCTCTCGTGCTTGCGCACAAAAATTTGTGCATGTGCCTCTGCGAGGCCATGCGCTGATTGAAAGTCACGAATTGCTACTTCAATATTCGGCGCTGTGCTTAGTAACTCCTTTACGGCGACGCCACCCCGCGCACCAATCAGCAACTTCTTATGCGCCTCCTCCATCACGGAGGCCACCGACATGGAGCGGGGCAGCTTAAGCTTGAGCCGCAAATTACTTGCGTCATCGGTCGCCTCACTCATGGCGCTTAATCTCTTAATACAGCCAACGGAGGGTGCGCAATGGTTGGATCACGATTGGGCTGATGCGGTGGAAACAAGGAAAAAGCAATACTGAGCTCGTGAATGCGGACTTGGCAGAGTGTATGTTTCAGCTGCGCTTCTGTAGCCATGAGAAATGCGATTCGTACTTAGTAGAATTCCGTTTTGAAAATACTCACCTCACATTCCCGAGCGCGCGGACAGCATGGTGTCGATCCGGAATGCCACGGTGCGGATGCAGTCCTTTGGCTTTGATGGTGGCGCATACGCAATTCTGCTGACAATGGAAGCTGCCAAGTGTCTTACTGAAGACTGACAGTTCTATAATTGGTGTCACAACAGGCAAATGACCTGTTGCAGGTTCAAAATTCCAACCTTTGGTGTCTGCCGGAAAATTATCAAATGAAGTACTACTACTATCATATCATGACATGGCCTCAGCTTCTCTACGTGGCTGAAGAACGTGGTGGAAAGATTGTTGGCTACGTATTGGCTAAAATGTAAATATATTCTTCTCGAAGATTCAGAAGTTTTCAGGGCTAAGACATTGTTTTTCTGCGCGTTTGTATGCAGGGAGGAAGAGGCGTCTGTACCACACGGCCATATTACATCACTGGCAGTTCTACGTACGCATCGCAAGTGTGGCCTTGCCACCAAGCTCATGCTGGCTGCTCGTACGCTGCAGAACCGCTGTTGTATGCAAATTCATTGACTTTTACCTACTGTTGCTGTAATGCAGAGCGCGCTATGGTAGAAAGTTTTGGAGCGGAGTACGTATCACTACATGTCCGTGAGGGCAACGTCGCGGCGATTCATTTGTATCGAAAGACGCTTAAATATCAGTGCGTATTGCAATTTCGAGAAGCACGGAAGCAGTTCGAACCAGTATATTGAATATCGACGTGTGTGTCACTCTAGGGTATACGACATTGAGAAGGGTTACTATGCTGATGGAGAAGACGCGTACGACATGCGCATGCCCTTTACGGACAAGTGCAATCAGGCCTTTGCGTCGCAGGTGAATCGATTTAAGAAAATTTTAGAAGTGAAGGACGCGGAAATTGCTGCTAAAAAATAGACCAACGCTTGGATTTTTTGAGCGTTCATACAATGCAAAAGAAAGATCTCAAAGGTTCATATGCAATAATGACGAAATAAACGTGAGGTAGATAGATGGCCAACTTAGAAGGTGACAATATTCCGTTTAATGGTTGCTGTGGCACAGATATTCACGATTTAGATATTCGGACTCAAAATTTTGAATACTAGGATCTAAATTTACTTGTTGCCGAAAGATGTTTATAATCTAGTTACCTGAGTCACAAGAAACTGAAAAAAATAATTATAAAATTTTATGTAGGAAATTAACTGAATTTAATGTTTAAGACTGCTGTAATCTTATCAAAACGGTAGCAAAATCTGGCACAGAAATAAATTAATCATGTCAGTCCGGCAGAGCGCTGTTGCTACAAACGACGCTCGTTTCAGATCCGTTGCGGTGTTATACTATATGAAGTAAGGTTATTGTTTGTTTTTGACGTCTACTTGATCGTTGGATACCTTCCTACGTTACCATTCTCAGTACTTGTTTTTTTGAAGTACTTCTCAACGAACATATGTGTATATTGTCCCCTTTAAAGGCCGCAAAATTTATAACATTGACTCGTCAATTTAACAACTGGTCGGACTACACTAATATTATCACGTATCATCATCCTAAGCGTGTTCGGGTCGGAGGGCCATTGGTATAATCTTCACAGACACAGAAAGAAGGCTTCTTAAGGCCTTCCTTTGCCCTCGTAGAATTCAGATTAACGCAATCGATCTCGTCATCGTAGCTGAGCTCACTCTACCTAAAGCGCTTGTAATAAAAATCGAAGATGGCCTCAATCGAAGCTTGACTGACGAAACGCATAGTCCATGGAATCAACAGATCGAAGCGATGAAGGCTCAAGCATCGGCACAAAATCCTCACTCAGCTTGTAGGCCTCAAAGCCTACGTCATCATCATCAATGTCTTCGCCTTCAAATAAGATATTCGTGCTTTCACGATCCAAGAGCTCTGCAAGTGCTGGGTTTAACATCATCCGACTGGATTCTCGCTCTCGCCCTTGCAGTTCGTCGCAGTCACTCTCGTCCTCTTCGTCCTCGTCCTCCTCGAAAGATTTCATGCGAGACACTTCCTTGACACGGGAGAGCTGCATCTGCCGCTGCTCCATCTGCCACTGCTGTCTTTGTTTCTCACGTGTTTTCTCGGATTGCAATTCGGCATCGTCTTCATCTTCACTGTCGCTAAAGCTAAAGCGCTCACTGTCGTGTTGTTCGTGCGTACTAGTAGTCGTACTCGGCAGCGCAGTCGAAATCGACTCGTGTATAAACATGCTCCCATCATCGTCCGAATCATCATCAAATTCCATTCTAGAGCTTTCGCGATAATCGATCGAACTCGACAGCTCACTCATTTTTGTGGGATTACCCGTCCAGCGCGTTGTTGCCGCAAGGCCGTAATCAAGCTCATCCACGTCGTCATCGTCTTCAGGACCACAGGAACTGGACATGCTTGATACGCGAGACGACCTGGATATCAAAGACAGTGGCGACACTTTCCTCGCTTGTGCTTTTGATTGTTCTACAATGACAATCAAAAGACGTCAGACTTCTTCACATATCAACGCTACTTAGTTATATACCGTACCAAGCTCTGAAATTCTCATCGATTTATCCCGGGCATACACTGTGTTCAAACTTGACTCTCTAGCACGAAATGTATCCGAGTTCTCAAAAGAAGCAGTCTCACTAGTCGATGCTGGATTCGAAGCCACTGGAGAAATTGACACATCACTGGCGGATTCCGAGTCACCAATGGACTCGTTTGACGTGGCACACTCACTATTGTCTCGACCTGTCGAAGACAGTGGTAAAGCACGCTTCAAATCGCTGTGTTTTGACTTGCTGCTACCCTTGCTGCTGCCACCACTATTTGAAGTTACCGACCGACCATCAAAGTGGCGTGCAAATCGATGGTACTTGTGATCGCGCCGCGACATCTTCTTGAGTGTTCTAGCAGCAATTTCTCGTGGACTTTCCTCCACGGGAAGGCTAAGGTACGTGTCACTATTCTGACTATTGCGCTGTCGTATGGATAAAGTCGTGAGGTTTGTATCCTTCATCTTAGACACAGAAGGGTCAATGATTCGTAATTGTAATCGGATTCGTCCTGCATCCTTTTTCCCGACACTTAAATCAAACCACCGATCGATCGTTGTGGCTTCCTGAACCACAAAATGTTTCAATGGGATCGAGCATGCGCCAATTGAAAGCGATGACATCAGCCTTGCTGACTTGACTCGAATGCTTAGTACGTCTTCATCGATATTAAGCACGGGGATATCAAACTTTTCGTTCCAGACGGGGTCCGTTCGTTTACCCTTTTGTACATTGGTCTTCAATACCCGCATCTTGTTTCGAGAGTCAATGGAATCGCCCGCTGAAAACGACGCGGAAGAATGTGCCAAAGTCGAGCGCGATGCTGCTTTAATGCGACTAGAGCTGAGCAAATTTCCAAGACTAGACGTCGAAGCTGCCAATTTATTGGACCGACGTGCAAAGACACCACTTCCGTGCACCATATCGCTACTTCCGACGTAAACTTTGCAATATGTGCCGTGACTCGATAGATGCTGCAATCCCTCGGCCGCATTAATGCGAAGCAGCAGCCGAATCGGTGGTGTCGAGCGGGCAAAGTACGACGACGTGGACATTGGTCGCTCGTAGGAGACGTCCATCGTCGAGACCCGAGAGCCCTTATGTACGTGGCACTAGTGTACTTGGCCAGACAAGCGACGGCCGCGAAACAATCGCAATGTCGATCCTTCTTCGAGCTCTTGGACCTTTGAGCGTATTTTGGCTTTGACACTGTTGTCTTTGAAAGGAAAAGCGGCCCGTCTACGCCCCGTCGTTCTCGCTATCTGGCACTTTTTCTAAGATCGGTGTAATCTACTCAAGTGTACTGAAAATAAGGTATTCGAGTTCAGATGGAGTCGACTTCGATGCCCCATTGCCCCCACTGATATAAAGAATACAACAAATTAATAACCGTCCAACGTTTGAAACATTTGGCTCTTTCATGCCAATTTCATGGACAGGCAAGCAACGTTAGTCTACAGAGTCTCACCACGATGAACGCGAGATGGATATGCTGGCATTTTTAGCGAAATACTCTATTGACCAGATGGTGAGAAATGGAGGGACATTGTGGGAGCTTTTTAGTCCCGCGAATGTGTCATGAGGTTGAGAGGGTTGTTCAAATGAGCATTCTTTCTTTAAAAAGCAAGACTTTTCGGTAGCTTCTTTACATATGGCTAGGGCACGTTTGATTCTTCAACTATCGTTACGCCGCGCCCGTCGACTCACGACATTAGAGAATAAGCTACGCCTCAGCGCAAGATCATGATCATTCGGGGTGATATTTGTAACCCCCATCGACAGGCATGTTTTCGAGCTCACATGGACTTACGCGAGACTTGAGTCTTCTATAGTCAGTCTGGTGTATTGACAGGACATGTGGTCATCATGACTATTCCTTGTTGATTCTAACAAACGGGAATTTGTCGACTAAAATATGAATTGTCCTTAACAAATTAAAGTTATGATGACCTTTTGCACAGTTTAATGTAGTCGTCACCTTTTTGTTTAAAACATTTCCCGAGGGCCATGGTCGTCAGCGACGACGTGGTGATGGCGCCGTACTGCGTCGCGTGTCGTCGCTCGAGCGTGGAAAAGTGGCGAAAGCACATTTTCTCGCGTACTCACCAGCAGACAACACAGAAGTTTCTTCTGCAACAAGTGACCCGGCTACAGGCGTTTTGTAACGTCCCGTCAGACTGGGGCCACTGCGTCTTTTGCGACGCCACGTTGGCTATGGCAAACGCACCGTCGCATTTTGGTTGCGAGTCCCATCGGAAGCAGGTCGAAGCGTTTTGTCGCAAGCACCGCTGTGATGCCAACCGGCAACTTCGGCCCCAGCTCTGGTTAAACGCGTCTAAACGTCGTCAGGTGCGGTGCTGCCTTTCATTCGCTCATAAAAGAGTGGTTTTGAATCTTACGATGTATGCGATGCATAGAGTAGCTTGAGGCAGCTGTGGCTACTGTAAAAGATAGCAATTTAGAGCAGGAGATACAATTGGAAGAGAAAGCCACAGTGGGTCAGGCCACAAGGAAGCATACGGAGGCCTTCTTGTCGTCGGCTGTCTCGAGGCTGCAAGATGTTCGTCATAAGAGGCAAAAGACTGAACATGAGATGCCAGTTAAGGATGTTATGACCCCAGGACAGCAAATAAGGCAAGATGGATACATAAAACACGAGCACATGGGTACAAAGAGTCTTGGGTTTGTACATCGAGTGACAGAGTTTGCTCAGGGAGAAGGGCTGAGCTCCATTGCACCGGTGAGGTGGGGAGCAACCGTAGGGAATGTGCACACAGGAGCTATTCCACCTTGGATGGTTGAGACTGAAGACGAATACAAGCAGTGCAATCAAAGAGAGCAGGCACGGACGGTATCCAGTACGACGAATTTGAAAACGGACAAGAAACGGAGGGGCGTATTAACGGAGCTACGATCAAAATCCGAGTACACGTCAGATTGGCTACCAAACTTTGGTGGTGTGTGGCAGGAAGGACCTCGTTCCAAGACGAAACAAGCATTTCAAAAACCGACAACTGTAGCCAAGTTCTCGCGTAGCCATGTTCTTACTCGACCGACAGAAGCTCCTTCTCGTATTTTTTTTCAAACTGTACAAAGCCAAGCAGTGCCACCTTTGCCTTCTCCTTCTTTCGACTCTTTTCTCATTCCAACGATGACAAATGAAGAAAGCCAAGCGCCAATTAGGATACCTCTCGAAACATTCAGCATGCAAGATACTACAACCAAGCCATGTGAATCATTCGATGAAAAGAAAGCATTATTGCTCGCTCAACGAGATCGTTTGCGTGCAAAATTGGCAGCCACGAAGCGATCCAAATGATTGCATTACGATCCTGTTGTCATACAATCGACGCTGTTTTCATGCTTGCAGTTTTAATTGTGCGGCTTTTTTTCTCCGTGTGAAGATTAATTGATGCAGCTAAGAGCTCACACAACTCGGTCATGCCTATTTGAGATGATCCTTGCTTGACCAGGCCTTTATCGTATTGCTCGGGGTTGGGAGCTACCTTCTCGGTACACGGAATCGACAGTACGTAGCGAGCTATTTGTGCCAGGAATGGATACTTCAGACGCTGATTTTGCCACCATTCTAACGGATTCGCACGCAAGACAAGGCGTTTCTCATCTTGAAAGAACATTACTTCCATTTCTAGCGATTTACTAGACTTGGGGAGTTCGTCAGACGATTTTGTCGAGCTTAAAAGCATTTCGTCTTGGGCACAGGACGCTAAGGTGGCTTGAAGATCGTCCCATAAGTCTGTGCTATTGACTTTATAGTTTTTATTGGCATGTATACTGTCGTCCACGACGTCACCTTTGTGCTCTTTGTCGTTTATCTTGCGGCTAGCAATGGTTGCTGCCTCTACTTTGATCATATTCCAAAATTCTTGCTCTGGTAAGGAACCTTTGATAATAAACGACCGTGTCCGAGGGTCCAGTATCGTTGCACACCACAACCAATTAAACGTTTGACGCTTTTCGATGCTCCAACAAGCATCAGGGTACGAAAACAAATACCCAAAACGTACAGCCAAGTTCTTGACGGCAAGATCATGAAAAGCCTCGATATCCTCCGGCACTTCTTCCAAAACGTCCGAAGCCCTTGTCTTGGCAAGAGTATTGGTCATCCTCGAGGCATTTAATCCAAGATGCATGAATGGCAATCCGCGAAGCTTTTCAATCAAAGTATATACTGACGGTACAATTAATGACGACACGATATATTGCTCATCATTTAGCTTTGTTGTAGCTTCTGCAAAAGGTTTTAAGATCACCATGAGGTATCGTACGCGGGACCATTCGTACCGAGACAAGCACGATAGCTGGATCAATTTCGAGACATCCGAATTACAATGCTTGTGCATTAAAAAGTATTGTTCGAATACCGGCATCATGTTTTGAAAAATCGATAAAATGGAATGAATTTCATTTAGCGAGATCGTCACGGTCCGAAGCCGGTCAATAAACTCGTTCTCAAACGTTGTAGTAGTCATGCTGCACTGCTTTAACGATAAGCTTCGTAATACGTTCCGCGACGTTGGTGATTGTTTAAAGTGTGCGAGTAAATACATTACTTTACTGATAAGATCGCGGTAAGTGTGTCCCGTGAGACTCGTTGGTAGTTCTTCAAGAACAGTCGAGGCCAATTCTTCGACGAAATGGCCACCATACAAGGCCTCATTGGACAGAGCTGCGGAAGACGCATTTAATGTACTCTCAATGTATTCGTCCTTGTTTAATCGCCACGTTTGAAAGCCCACGGATCTTGTATAATCCGCTTCTATTGAGTTGTTGCTACTTAGGCAATAACTCCCGGAGACATGGATTCCAGATATGGTAGCAATCATAATGTTTTGCAAAACTTTTGGAATGCATTCGAGAATCGGTACCTTGAGCTCTACCGAGAACAATTGATAATTTGACGACGGCGGATTTACTGCTAAAATGTCTGGCATTGCTTGGCAAGAATTGATGCAAGCCGTATCTTTCTTCTGCTGATAATCACGGGCAAGCTCCGCAATGGCTTTCTTGTGTCCAACGCGATAATAATCAATCGACACGACGTGTAAACATCGTCGAAACAGACAAAACTCGTGATTGAGTCCAATGCCAAATAGCGCAAGAAAGACTTGGTCAGTCGATATACGCCACTCGGAGATCATGAGGTGCATAAAGTCACTGTCTCTTATCAACACCATTGTCTTCTCGTTACTCGCAGCAGCCAGTTTCTTGGCGGAAGTAGAAGCATTTTCTTTGGTTACTAAGGCAAAGGAATTGATATCCGTTGCCCACGCGTTGGTGCTTCCGGAGCACTCGAAGAGGAGCTGTTGAAACGCAGGACTTGCACACAATTCAAATGGAAGCATTTCATACAGGCATAGAAAACCCATGGCTTCATAGATCTTTTCGTTTTTCAAAAGTTTTGGAATTATTGCAGCTGCTGGAAGTGTCTGAGGGCTAGGAGCTGGATGCAAATCAATTAAAAGGTGGTTTTCTTGGTGACTTTCTTCATCTCTTCTCTTTGCTTTTTTAGTCAAGGGGGAGCTTAAAGCTTCCGTTAGTGAATGTCTCTTGGCAACAGTTAAAATACTACAATCATTAGTCGTTATTCCAGCGGATACCGTCAAAACTTGTTTTTTCTTTCGTCCGCGCGTCTTTAAGCCCATCCCTTGATGCATGGATAGACGCTTTTTTTCACCTCGGTGCTTTTCATACACGTTTGGATGGTTTTCTTTCAAATGTCGCCATAAATTCGAGGTGACACTCTTGCTAAACCGCACCCACGTCTTGCGTTCCAATTTTCCTTGTTCACAGCACAATTTACATTTGGCAATGGACGATTCTTCCCGCAATTTTGCGCCTATGGCCTCTTCAATGTCGTACCAGCGATATACGGCAGAAACGGTGCTACTGGGGGTCCAAGTTGCTGCCGTGGCGATATTGACGCGATTGGACACGACGGGGGCTTGAGGAGACTGATGAACGTCAGTGCTGTGTACTCTAAGCGCTTCATTATCTTCAACTGGAGGCATTGTTACGTGGATTGCGTCTTGAAATGGTAGAACTCCATCTTGTTCAGGGTAGAGAGTTGGTGGAACAATATAGGATTGTGATGCAGCCATACTTAATTGCGGCAATTCACAAGTAAATTCAATTGTGAATTGAGTTACGATGACGAAAATTTGTCTGAATGGAAATTTGACAATTTTAACTTAGATTTGACTGAATAGTGAGAGATTTTCGTCGTGATCGATAGATTCTTAAAATATCTTTTAAGAAATGAAGCCAGAATATATTCGCTACAGCTGAGGATAGCTGTAGCAAAGACTCGACGCCCATTTCGTGTTCTTTACATATCAAATGATCCATCACTTTCATCAAGTTATAGTCTAAGTTAGGAAAACCAAACTAATAATATAGAGCCACTCTTTAAATATACTCTTGGCTTAATGTAACGAGCACATTTTGCTAGAACTGGAAACAAAACAGCCATGCTAAACTGATAACAGTGAGGTGAGGTGCCCTGACATGCACACAGAAGGTACAAGAAGCTAAGACGCCTTAGCTACTAGGGCTCGATACTAAGGCTTTTGTAACGGGGCATTGCCGACTTGTACTGCTTCAGTCCAAGTCCACTTTGCACTGCTTCAGTACAATTCCACTTTACACTGCTTCAGAACAAGTCCACTTTGCACTTCTTCAGTGCAAGTGGTGCCACACGTCACTTCACGCACACTAGTACGTGCAAAGGAAGACTCGCTTTAGAACACTTGCTTAAAAAAGGTTATTGTAACGGGGTGTATCGTTACATGAAATTAATACTTAAAAGTTGTTAGTAAATATATTATCTAAAAGGTAGATAATGTTTGGAGGATATTACTTTAAATAGTAATGTTCAGAAATCTAATCCATAAATAGGTATAGGCCATTATATCTATTTATCCCGCAGACTAATCAACTGTAGATGTAAGCAAAAGAGAGAGACAGAAAAGATAAGATAAGATAGAATTTCAGTTGCATGTTTAGTATCAGTTTATAATTAAGCTAGAGTTAACAGATATAAAGAAGAGATACTTAATTATATTAATACAGTTTTCATTTTACCCTCTTTAAGATAGTTACCTTAAAGAGAAGTCTTCCTTTGCACGTACTAGTGTACGTGAAATAAGTAAGGCACCACTCGCAACTGAAGCAGTGCGAAGTGGACTTGGTACTGAAGCTGTATAAGTCGTAGTGCCCCGTTACACCTGGTAGCTTTGTAGTCCGTCCAAGGACCACATTTCCTTCATCTAACATGGACATGTTAGATGATAGTGGGAATATGCATCGCGTTTCGCGTGAAAGCTACTCCTTTCTAAGTGACATAGAAAGGAGTGCGGTCGAACGAATGAGTTCGACCGTAGCAAACGATGCAATCTTGGCAAAGCTGTCCAATTTGGACAGAGATGCCCTCCATTCAGCCATCGCCAAGCTCATACAACATGAGCTTGGCGAGGCGAAGGAGAAGGTAGCCTTGCTTAATCGGCAAGGCTCTCAACAGGCAGAACTGTTGAGGTTACAACAGGTACAGACCTATGCACCAGGGATGACGCACACGCGTCGTCCCTAAACCTTAAAGATTGACATCTCTACGTACAGGGGAGTCGAAGTAGACTCTCTCATAAGATGGTTGGTCGAGTTGGATGATGCCATGAGGGCTCGTCACATCGTCGACGGGCAAGTGCAAGTCGCATTTGCTCAATCAATTTCTGCAGGTCGTGCCAAAAGTTGGACATTAGGTCTTAATTTGCGCGACCCATTTGTCTTTGGGTCGCTAGAGGCTTAAAAAAGCCCGGCTCAAACAGATATTTGAACCGCCAAGGGCTGAGTTCAGAGCTCGTTCAGAGCTTCTGAAACTCAAGCAAGGCAAGCGTGATGTTCACGCGTATGCCCAGCACATACGACTCTTAGCGAGTTGTATCACCAACAACCCATTTCATGAACACACGTTGATTACGGTGTCCATGCAAGATTTACTGATGGTCCCGCAAAGACCCACCTATTCCGCTTGGAACTGGATAAGCTTGAAGAAGCAATATCCGTTGCGGAACAGGAGAACTTTAGCTTGAGACAGGCTCATGCTAGATCGTCATCATATCGTCCTCCAAGACGACACGAACTGGGAGGTACAGAACCTATGGACCTCTCGTATGTCGAAAGCGAGAAATCTCGTTTTTCTCGCTTCGAACAACAAGCGATTACAGAAATGCAATCGCTGTCAAAAGTTAGGACACTACGCACAAGAGTGTAGTGCTCCATGCCCAGTACTGAGAGGTACTGAACGTAATTATGGACCGAATGCCAAAAAGGGCAACGGTCGCGGGTCCGACGTTGTTGCGAAATCGCAACAGCCAGGCGGACCGCCAAAAAACGGTCGGCGTCAGTAGGGGCGCAACGCCCTACTGAACCAGCAACTATCAAGAGAATTTGCAAATCTCTTGACTAAAGTTGCTCCAGACACAGAATCGTTATGTGTCTCTGCACAAATCGTTTGTCACTTAGAGCCCTTGTGGACTATGAAGCGTCGAATAACTTTATTCGTAGCCAGTCACTAGAGGGTCGGAGGCTCAAATATGTTGAGCGCGCATTTCTCCGACGAGGATGACGGTGCGTATAGCGACAGGCGCGTCGATAACAGTAATGAAACGCGTAGTGAAATTTCACTACACGTTAAGAGATTTACAGTACGATGATGATTTCATCGTACTGGATTTGGATGACAAATTTGATGTCATCCTAGGTTTACCTTGGCTCAGAAAATACGAGCCAAGGATCAGCTGGCAGCATCGATCCGTAAAGATGCCTGCCACTTGTTCATCAAATGGCCATTTGATGAACGTCTTGAAGTGTCCACAAGCGTGTGGATGTACTACGAGTGAGTGCGATGGCCTCACTTGTGGTACGGTCGTTAGTACAACTGCACAAGATCACAGTGTGATTACTAATCACACTGTGGAGTTAGCTGCCGGCGGCTGTGCTAATGCACAGGCAGCGCCAAAGGTGTACGATCTTTTCGTCTATGGATCTGATGGATGGGTTGTATCAAATCCTTATGCGTGACGGGACATCCTGCACCGCAGTGAGCACTCACAGTGGGATGCTCTGGGAATGGCTAGTGATGCCTCAGGGGCTTGGTAACGCCCCTGCAACATTCAACAGATCTGTAACAAATCTGTTGAGACCGGTGCGAGAATTCGCACCGAGTTATTTTGACGATGTATTCGTCCATAGCCGGGCCATGGACGGTAAGA